>NC_090750.1:90759933-90862433 GCF_036898095.1 Palaemon carinicauda
CTAACCTAAACTTTCCCCCCTAACCTTAACTGTAAGCCGTGTCCTCACCTACTTACCTAACGGGGGTGCGAACCCCCTTTCACTGCCGTAGTCTAAGTTAGACATAATAATACATACAGGTGGCCGCTACGTACATGCACCCTTATGTATGATAGCGGCCACATGTATGCATGATAACGGCTGACTAAGAATACAGCAGTGTAAGTGGGGTCGCAGGGGCGTTAGCTCCCCGCGGTTTAGATAAGTAGGTAAGAACAGGGTTTGTAATTTAGGTTAGGGGGAAGTTTAAGTTAGCTGGTGTCAATTTTTAAAAATGCACGCAATAGGAACTGGCCGCTGATATACAAAGGCTCAAGAGAAACCAATATAATGGCACGACCTAACCTAGGGTTCCTAACCTAACCTAAAACCTGTATTCTCACCTTCCAGGGGTAGCTGTAACCCCCCCTGTGGCCCCCTTACACCACTGTATCTATACTTTACTCTAAGACAAGTTGCATCCTAGTATTTACTTCCTGATTGGCTTCTCTTCTCAAACTTAATTTTTCAGACATATTTCTTATATAGAATAAAAACTGCTCAGAATACTGTACTCTAAATACCCTGGGTAAGTACTTGCCAGATAGGTATTGAACTATTTTGAAACATCAAAATTGTCGGGAAATTTACAAGTCGAACGAGCTCTGTACTCTGACGTGCACTCTTGCTCCCATTGTTCCTAGCATTCACTATAGATGACGTTTTAATCAATTCAGCGGTGGTTTAACGGCAGAACACTGAGCTAATAGACAGGCACGTTAATTTGAAATGACTCGGTCAGACCTTGCTTGACCTGGGAAATTGCCGGAGGCCCCTTTTTTTTTTATCTATTAGAATTCAATATTTTAAAAATTCAAACGAGTTTGTGAGCATCAAGCGTGGGATGGAGATGCGCGTTCTTAGCCATCTAGACGAGAAGATGGTAACATTATACTCCGAGAGCGATGAAGTTCGACCTGGTACAAGTGATTTTTGCTATACCTTGAACAATCCAAGACTGGTGACGATTGGGAACTTTACCCAACAAATTAGGGATGGGTTAGAAAGTTTAGTTAACTTCAAACCTGACTGGAATTTCCTTACATGAATTAAAGGATGTATACCCTTCAAAATACTGAAGTAAAAAGTTCTAAGAAGGTAGTGGTTTATATTCTATTTGATTTTTCAGAAACTTTTTTTTCAATCAGTGTTTTCTTTCCATAATTGAAATCAAACTGGCAAGTATTGAAGAAAGATGTATTGGTGTTTCAAGTTGGAATATTTTTATAGCTAAGTTAAAAGCATTTTAATTAGGTCTATTTTGTTTTGTTTTTAATATATGTATTTTTTCCAGAGAGTGATCTTGGCAGTGAAGGTGAACCACATGGAAAGGAAGAATACACTGGAATTAAAGAGCAGTAAGTTTAATATATACTAGTGTAAATTTTTATAGCAATGAAAGAAAAATATTTTTTAAATATTTAACTTAGCCGGTGAATATATAATAGCTGCAACTCTGTTGCTCGACAGACACATACAGTAAAAACTCGCCAGCGATCGCTATACAGGTTGCGGGTGTGCCCACCAGCACCAACTGTCGGCCAGATACCACTCTCGATGTAAACAAAGACTCAATTTCTTCTCTGTCGACGTGTCGACAAGACGTACTTTACTCGCTGTTGAACCTGGAGTTTTTCCCATCATATTTGGTGAAGTACTTTAATTTGGTTTGAGCTTTCGCAGTACAGGTGTTTTTCTTTAAATAAATCCTTGAACTCTTTTTTGGATCGGATTAATTGTTGATGACTTAGATCGTTTTTTTGGAATTTTCCCTTGACTAATTCAAAATGGCTGACCCTTCACAAGTTCCCAAGTTCAGAAAATGTAATACTAGGGATTGTCATAGGCGTCTTCCAAAGGCTTCTCTCGACCCTCACACTGTTTGTTCCAATTGTCGGGGTAAAACCTGTCAATTGGAAGATCGGTGTGAGGAATGCGTGGGCCTTTCGGAATTCGTTTTTCTCGAATTTGAGAAATATACACGCAGACTAGAGAGAGATAGGGTAAGGAGAAGTTCTTCTAGGTCGGTAGATTTTTCCTCTCCACATGCCCCTGAACCTAATCCTTCCCCTGTAGTGGTTGTTCCTAACCCCCCTCCTAGCACTCAGGAACCGTCGATGGCAGACATGATGCGTGCTATTCATGCCTTGGGGGAGAGAGTTGAGTCTTTAGCAAGTGACCGAAATCAACTCATGGCGGACGTTAAGGAACTCAAGTGCCAAAGTGCCACGAAGGATAGTGTCAAAGTGCCTAGTGTTACGCAAAGTGTTGTGAACAGTGTTGCGCTCGAGGGTTCGTCTGTTCGTGCCTGTCGTCCTCCTAGTCCGGGACCTCTTGCAAGCTCCCAAGCCCAGGGGAGAAGCAATGTCGTACGACTCATGGGTTCGAGAGGCCTTGATCAGCGAACAGACGTTCCCTCTATGGTATCAGGCGTATCTCTCCAAGATCGCCCCTACCAACGTAAGACGAGAGAGCCCATTTTTACCTCGTCGTCCGAAGGTGTTTCTCGTAAGAAACCTTGGACCAAGGTCTCCAGACCTTTAAAACGTCAGTCGGTCCCTTCAGGACAAGTCCAACGTCCCGGATGTAGCCACTGGGACAGTTCGGACCCGTTGCCGTCATCTGATGACTGCTCGCCGCCTAAGAGAGGCAAAGTTGTGCCGTCTCAGTCGCTCACCCCGTCTGTTACCGCACCTGCTTCCGTAGACCCTAAATGGGTGTTACTGCAAGACATGCAGTCCAAGCTTGCGTCCTTGATGGGGGACTACAATGCGGAGAAGGTTGCCGCTGTACCTACTGGCCAGCAACCATCCAAGCGGTCTGTTGTGCGTCCTGTTGACGTTGAGGTAGCTTTCTCGCGTCAACCAGTTGGGGTTGTACCTCCACCGATGCGACCCAGTGTGGATTTCCAGCCGCACGTTGACGTTAGGCAACGCACGGATGTGGTTGGTGACGTTCAGGACGTTCATCAACCATCAGAGGTGACTTGTTTTGACGCGGTGCGTCAACCTCCGCAACCCGGTATGGTGTTGACTGCACAACCCAGACGGTCTAAACAGTCTTGGGTGGACGCTGTGCGTCCTCGCGCACCTGTGGTTGTTGACAGTTTCCAGACTGTTCAACAGTTCCATGACGCTGCGTCCGGCTCCGTCACGTATGCACCAGTGCGACCGGACTCGGCGAGTCAAACGTTGCCCACTCCTTTGCCGTTTTCTCATCAGTTATCGGATGAGGAACTGTCAGATGAGGACGTTGCTGAACCACATCCTGAGGATCAACCTTCAGAACTGGATGAGCCTAAAGCAGTTCAACCATCCTTGGACTTTAGAAAAGTCATGGCTGTGTTTAAGGAGTTGTTCCCTGACCACTTTGTTTCTGTGGCTCCTCGTTCGCCGCCGTCGGAGTTTGTCTTAGGCGTTCCTGCTACCGTGCCTGCCTTTACTAAACTCGTTCTCTCTC
This sequence comes from Palaemon carinicauda, assembly GCF_036898095.1. Lineage (NCBI taxonomy): Eukaryota > Metazoa > Arthropoda > Malacostraca > Decapoda > Palaemonidae > Palaemon > Palaemon carinicauda. The sequence goes on from NC_090750.1 coordinate 90,763,471, forward strand.
GCTCATCCAAGAGAGCTTTGCGGCTGTTGGGCGATTGGTTAGAGACCAAGAAGAGTTTAGGGAAGACAGCATTTGCCTTCCCCCCATCTAAACTCTCGTCTAGATCGAGCGTCTGGTATGCCACGGGAGAAGTTCTCGGCTTGGGAGTTCCTGCCTCTGCCCAGGGCGACTTCTCAAGTCTTGTAGACTCTCCCCGCCGCCTTGCCATGAGACGCTCGAAGATTTGTTGGTCACCATCGGACCTGGACCACCTTCTTAAAGGTATATTTAGGGCGTTCGAAGTCTTTAACTTCCTAGACTGGTGTTTAGGAGCCCTGAGTAGGAAAATCTCTTCTGCTGATAAGGATGTTTCCTTACTCATTATGTCCTGCATGGACAAGGCCGTCCGTGATGGGTCCAACGAACTTGCCACTTCATTCACGTCCGGAGTCCTGAAGAAACGAGAGTCTCTATGTTCTTTCCTGTCTGCTGGAGTGACGCCATGCCAAAGATCTGAGCTACTCTTTGCGCCCTTGTCCAAGTGCCTGTTTCCTGAAGTCTTGGTTAAGGAAATTGCCTTGTCTTTAGTGCAGAAGGACACCCACGATCTAGTTGCGTCCTCGGCTCGCAAAGCTCCCCCTTTGCCTACATTGTCTGCTAGACCTAGGATAGACACTCCAGCGTCTCGGTTTATCCCGCCCTTTCGTGGCAGAGCCTCCAGCAGGGGAGGTGCTCGTGCCGAAGGGAAGCGAGGGAAGAGGAAAGGATCCAAGTCCTCTAAGGGCAGAGTCTGACTGCCCGCAACTTCAGACAGCAGTAGGAGCCAGACTCAAGAACTTCTGGCAAGCCTGGGAGAAGAGAAGCGCAGATCAACAATCTGTGAGGTTGCTCAGAGAGGGGTACAAAATCCCTTTTGTACGCAAACCCCCTCTAGCGACGTCCCCCATCGATCTCTCTCCCAGGTACAGAGAGGAAGAAAAGAGACAAGCCCTGAAACTGGAAGTGTCTCTTTTGCTAGAGAAGGGAGCGGTTGTCAAAGTCTCGGACCTTCAATCACCGGGGTTTTACAACCGTCTCTTCCTAGTATCAAAGAAGACAGGAGGTTGGAGACCGGTGCTAGACGTCAGTGCTCTGAATGTCTTTGTCACAAAGACGAAATTTACCATGGAGACCACAAAGTCAGTCTTAGCAGCGGTCAGAAAGGAAGACTGGATGGTCTCTCTAGACCTAAGGGACGCCTACTTCCACATCCCCATTCACTCAGACTCCCAACCCTTTCTGAGATTCGTCTTCGAAGATGTGGTGTACCAGTTTCGGGCCCTGTGCTTTGGCCTAAGCACAGCTCCTCTCGTGTTTACGAGGCTTATGAGGAATGTGGCGAAATTCCTCCACTTATCGGACATCCAAGCCTCCCTTTATTTGGACGACTGGCTTCTCAGAGCCTCTTCCAGTCGTCGCTGTCTGAAGGATCTCAATTGGACTCTAGATCTGACCAAGGAATTGGGACTCCTAGTCAATTTGGAAAAGTCGCAGCTGGTCCCATCCCAAACTATTCTGTATTTAGGGATGGAGATTCACAGTCAAGCTTTTCGGGCTTTTCCGTCGGCCCCCAGAATAGATCAAGCCCTGCTCTCCATCCAGAAGATGCTGAAGAAAGAACGCAGCTCAGTCAGGCTGTGGATGAGTCTGGTAGGGACGCTGTCATCCCTGGAGCAATTTGTCTCACTAGGAAGGCTACACCTCCGTCCTCTTCAATTCCATCTGGCTTTTCACTGGAAAAAGGACAAGACGCTAGAGGCGGTCTCGATCCCGATTTCCGAAAAGATAAAGTCTTGTCTGACTTGGTGGAAGGACAATATCAGCCTACGAGAGGGTCTTCCCCTGGTAGTTCAGATACCCAACCACGTTCTCTTCTCGGACGCATCGGACTTGGGCTGGGGCGCGACGCTGGACGGTCGGGAATGCTCAGGTCTGTGGAACTCGAGTCAGAGGAGCATGCATATCAACAGCAAGGAGCTTTTGGCGGTTCATCTGGCCTTGATAAGCTTCGAGTATCTCCTTCGAGGCAAAGTGGTGGAAGTAAACTCGGACAACACCACGGCCTTGGCGTACATTTCCAAACAGGGAGGTACCCACTCATTGACTCTGTACGAGATCGCAAGGGACCTGCTTATCTGGTCAAAAGATCGAGGCATCTCCCTAGTAACGAGGTTCATCCAGGGCGACTTGAACGTCCTAGCAGATTGTCTCAGTCGGAAAGGTCAAGTAATTCCAACCGAATGGACCCTCCACAAGGATGTGTGCAAGAGACTTTGGGCGACTTGGGGTCAACCCACCATAGATCTCTTTGCAACCTCGCTGACCAAGAGGCTTCCAATCTATTGCTCTCCAGTCCCGGACCCAGCAGCAATACATGTAGATGCCTTCCTCCTAGATTGGTCACATCTGGATCTTTACGCATTCCCACCATTCAAGATTGTCAACAAGGTACTGCAGAAATTCGCCTCTCACGAAGGGACAAGGTTGACGTTAGTTGCTCCCCTCTGGCCCGCGAGAGAATGGTTCACCGAGGTACTTCGATGGTTAGTAGACGTTCCCAGAAGTCTTCCTCTAAGAGTAGACCTTCTACGTCAGCCACACGTAAAGAAGGTACACCAAAGCCTCCACGCTCTTCGTCTGACTGCCTTTAGACTATCGAAAGACTCTCGAGAGCTAGAGGCTTTTCGAAGGAGGCAGCCAGTGCGATTGCTAGAGCAAGGAGAGCGTCTACCAATCGAAGTGGGAAGTCTTCCGAGACTGGTGCAAGTCAGTTTCCGTATCCTCGACCAGTACCTCTGTAGCCCAAATAGCTGATTTTCTCTTATACCTGAGAAAAGGACGATCCCTTTCAGCTCCCACTATCAAGGGCTACAGAAGCATGTTGGCCTCGGTCTTCCGGCATAGAGGCTTAGATCTTTCCAACAATAAAGATCTACAAGACCTCCTTAAGTCTTTCGAGACCACTAAGGAGCGTCGTTTGGCTACTCCTGGGTGGAATTTAGACGTGGTCCTAAGATTCCTCATGTCAGACAGGTTTGAGCCTTTACAGTCAGCCTCCCTGAAAGGTCTCACTCTTAAGACTCTTTTCCTGGTATGCTTGGCCTCGGCTAAAAGAGTCAGTGAGCTTCATGCCTTCAGCAAGAACATCGGATTTTCGTCAGAAAAAGCTACTTGTTCTCTGCAACTTGGTTTTCTAGCCAAAAATGAGCTACCTTCTCATCCTTGGCCTAAATCTTTCGATATTCCCAGCTTATCGGAGATCGTAGGCAATGAACTAGAAAGAGTCTTATGCCCTGTTAGAGCTCTTAAGTTCTACTTAGCTCGTACTAAACCTTTACGAGGCCAATCTGAAGCTTTATGGTGTTCGGTTAAGAAACCATCCTTGCCCATGTCAAAGAATGCTTTGTCATACTTTATCAGATTGTTAATACGAGAAGCTCATTCACACTTAAGTGAGGAAGACCGATCTTTGCTTAAGGTTAAGACGCACGAGGTTAGAGCTGTAGCAACTTCCGTGGCCTTTAAGCAAAATAGATCTCTGCAAAGTATCATGGACGCAACCTATTGGAGAAGCAAGTCAGTGTTCGCGTCATTTTACTTGAAAGATGTCCAGTCTCTTTACGAGAACTGCTACACACTGGGACCATTCGTAGCAGCGAGTGCAGTAGTGGGTGAGGGCTCAACCACTACAATTCCCTAATTCCATATCCTTTTAATCTGTCTCTTGAAATGTTTTAATGTTGTTTTTATGGGTTGTCCGGAAGGCTAAGAAGCCTTTCGCATCCTGGTTGATTTTGCGGGTGGTCAAAGTCATTTCTTGAGAGCGCCCAGATTAGGGGTTTGATGAGGTCCTGTTGTATGGGTTGCAGCCCTTGATACTTCAGCTCCTGGGGGTCTGTCAGCATCCTAAGAGGATCGCTGGGCTCCGTAAGGAAGACGTACTTACAAGGCAGAGTAATCATCTAAGTCGACTTCCTTACCAGGTACCTATTTATTTTGGTTTTGTTATATTGATAACTGTCAAAATGAAATAAAAACTCTTAGCTTATACGATGTAAACATATTTAACTGGTCTCTACCCACCTCCTTGGGTGTGAATCAGCTATTATATATTCACCGGCTAAGTTAAATATTTAAAAATGATATTTTAATTATAAAATAAATTTTTGAATATACTTACCCGGTGAATATATAAATTAAATGACCCTCCCTTCCTCCCCAATAGAGACGCAGTGGGATGAGAAGAAATTGAGTCTTTGTTTACATCGAGAGTGGTATCTGGCCGACAGTTGGCGCTGGTGGGCACACCCGCAACCTGTATAGCGATCGCTGGCGAGTTTTTACTGTATGTGTCTGTCGAGCAACAGAGTTGCAGCTATTATATATTCACCGGGTAAGTATATTCAAAAATTTATTTTATAATTAAAATATCATTTTTTGTTGCTACGTGTATGCAAACCTTTCATCCAAAATAGGAATAATGGTGTATCTTCTGCTATGCTGGAACAGCCATTGAATCATTAACAAGGTGGTTGGTTGATGACCGGTGGCACTAGGGGGAAGCCCCCCCCACTATCCTGTCAGAATAGACTTATTTGTCCTTTTCCACAATAAGTACTGACATAGTGTCATGCTGCTCTTCCGACTGCTGGATCTTTTCTTATTTTTGTTTGGTATAAGTGCTGTTCTTTTTTATTTTTCTTTCGTTAACGCTGTCATTTGCAACGGCAAAAATGCTCTTAGAGAAAAGGATGTGTTGTCTGTCTTTTCAAATCTGTCCCTGACCTATATTCCAGGTTCTGTCTCTTGTTTGCCGATATTTTCCAGACTGCGTTCAGTTCGATCTCTTGCTTAATACTAAATCTCCAGATAGGAAGACATCATGCTTTAGATGACTCGAGAGTTTAGCCCCACTTGTGGTGATTTTAATGATTGTACTTATTCTTTTGCTTCCTTTCCAGTTTCCGTTAGCTTGGCTTTACATGTTTATTTTAAATCCTCCCTCCATTCCACATTTCAACCTTTTTAAATATATAAATATATCCTCTTCCTTTTCTTCATATTTTGCTATTAAAACTAGGCCACCTATATAAAGAAGGTCCCTGCACTGTTTGTAGCTGCTATCATTTTTACGATAAATAGTCGAGGGCTCGGTGGTGAACCTTGATGGACTCTAGTATTCATCTCTAATTTCTGATGCCCCTGCCAATGCTACTGAATTATTAAAAGTATTTCAAGTAATCATTTATACACTTATTATAAATAATGAAGGTCTATTACTAGCTAGAAGGGAATGAAAAGCACCAAGTATGAATAATAAAAGGTAAATACAGATCCACTCACCAAAGGTTACCTGAAATTCAACAAAATCTTAAGCAAAGTAAAGAAACAAAACAGGGAAAGAGAGTTTAGTATGGAGGAAAACCAACAACTAATGCTAACTAGGCAACAGTTTGTAAGCTAATTAGAGTTTAAACTCAACCCATATGAAAAGCTTTACCAAGAATATTAGGAAAGATGAAAAATATTAAAGTTATGACCAAGAAACTGAAATTTAAAACTGAAAGAAATCAAATATTGTATCAAAATTCAAAAATGGCTAATTACTCATAGCTAGCTACACCATACAAAACAGGGAAACTAAAGACTACTCTGTATTATAACTTTCACTGGATAATACCTGCCAAGTACAGGTGTAGTAAAGAGAAAAACATCTTATATGTTTGATTAATTAGATAAGATAGAAAAAGATTTGGTAATTGTACTTGGTTTAGCAATTCTCAGCAAAGTTAACACCTGGGAAACAAGAAGAGCAGCTTTTTAAAACCAGTGCAGGTTAAATCAGGTAATAGACTGAGATGTATCGGAGGATCCAGATGGGGGTAAGTACTGTATTGTGGAACTTCCTTCTTCAGACTGGGATGCTAAAGGCATTTGAGTAAAAATACTGTACACTATAGGTAAATAAAGTACAGTACTTGAGTACAAATACTGTACACTATAGGTATATAGAGTACAGTACTGTACAGTATATGATGATCTCTGTTTATGTTTAACACGGTAGTAGTGAAACAAATTGATAAGAAAAGATAAGCTAAATGATTTAGGTTGTTTTGCTAAAAAAGAGTAACCTTGATAACTTTCAGAAACTATAGATAGTAGTACTCTATGTTATATTTGTAGATAAATTACTGTATACAACATGTAACAGGTTACATATTTACTGTATTACTTTTTCTTTACAGAATGTATCAAGATAAACTTGCACAGTTGAAGAAGCAGTTGCAACAACTTCGTGATAACAGCCATCCTGAGTATAATAAGAAAATGAAAAAAATAGATGCAACATATAAAGAAAGGTAATGTATTTTTGTAATTTAGTGTACGGTCGTGCCTCGATACCTGTTCATTTGTTCCAGAAGGCACATTGAGTGCGGGAATATGTAATAATGTAAACTAAATTGCTTTATAAGAACTAGAAATTACATGTTTTATAGATATGCATTAATAGTTTCATTAGGAATTTTACATATACAAAAAAAATAAAAAAAATTGATTAGATAGAATGAATGGAAATTTATCTTCTTACTTGAGCAGAGAGGTGCTGATGCCCCAAGTGTTGGGGCTGGTGGGTAGGGGAGATGTTATTATTCGAAAGAAGACCTCCCTTCCATAAAACTTTGGTAAACACTTTTGGGGTATCCTTCTCTGTCTTTTTTGTCTCGTTTCGGCCATCAAACCATGGCTTGAGGCTCACTAGGCCTGAGTTTCTCTAGAAACTTTCCCGAAGATGATAGCTTTTACCTACGGTTTAAAATTTCTCAAAAGTGAGATGTCGTTTGGTCATTTAAAGGTCGCTTATCAATGGCAAAGGCCAGGAACAGTGCAATGTTCTAGTGACTGACCATGTACACTTATGATCAGCACCCAAACCTCCTCTTCCTAAAGCTAGGAACAGGAATGGCCATCCTTTGCATTAAGATTGTCCCAGACTGTACCATCCCATATGTAGTACTAGTGTGCTGTTAATTCGAACAGTCTTGCCCTTTCCATAATAAAGCTCAATACTACACAGTATTCAAGAAATTCTGTTCCAGTTGTGAGCAGATTTGGGAGTGAACTTCAGAAGTTCTAACTTGTTGCAATTGCTTCTCTGTTGAACAGCTTGAACATGTCTCATCTCATAGTCCAGGATGCCAGAAAACTTTAAACCAATCAATCATCTCAAGAGTCTATATGACATCGGTTTAATGTTGTTGATGATCATAATACATTTTCTGTTTTTTTTTTTTTTTTAATTAATTTAAAGTTTATTCTTTATTTCAATATTCCCTTTTCACACTGAGCTGCTGTTTCCTTGTATCGGCCCTTGGGGTAGTAGCACTTTGTTTATCCGATTAGAGTTACTGCTTACCTAGTGATAATGATAATAACAACTTATCCTTGGAAGAAGTCAATAATGCAGCATAAAGGTGATGCTTTTTTACTTAAAGAATGTGTAGTTAATCAATGGTGCTTGTTGTGTTCAGGGAACCATAGTTCTTGGCATGGGATATTCTAAAGTTATGTAGTGTGACAATATTTGTAATTATTTTCATCATTATCATTGAAGTTGTTTATTAATACTTTTCTCGTTTGAGAATTTCACCGTTTTTGCAATTTAAGTGGTGTTAAAGTTTCATTGAGTGATAAGTTCAATGATTTTATATATGTGTAGAGATTGGTCTATTTTGGTTCTCTTGGGGCCTAGGGGAAGTACTGCACCAAAAACATCATTGGTGAACTATACCCGCTAATTTGTTCAGCCTATGAATGATCCGAGATCAGTCAGATGGACAGGGCCTGGGAAATCCCCGAGGGTGCTTAATTTCTCAATCAGTTGAAAGGCCTTCTGCTTAGAGAGTGTATCTATAGAAATACAAGGTGGATGCAGCAACCACAAGCTAATTTTTGTTGATAAACTCAAACATTGTCCTGTCCCTTTGAATCTGGTGAGCCTCTTGTTAATATGGTAAAGATGCAAGGTTTTCATCATAAGGAAGTAAGTATTCAATGACATTAAAACAATACTTGTTTCTTTGACGACCATGTCGCCTGAGGAAGAATGCATCACCGGTGGATGTGAAGTCCATCATTTTTCTACAGTGGTTGGATGTTGGTTCTCTTCAGAGTTCTAGTGGCCTGTACCCACAGAGGGTATTGGCTGTTTTAAAATATCAAAACTTTAGATCCACACTACGAATAGCAGTAAAAGGTTTGAGTGAAGGTTGGAAAAGTTAGTTGTTCATTTATTAGAGGTAAACTGTGATGCATACATCTCTGCCATTCATGGTGATGATGAGGTGTTAACACCAAACTGGAGGGTCCATCACCAGTAGGCATTATTTCCTTTGCTACCATGTAGTCAAGTTCTTCCTTGCCCTTGCTCTTGAAGTGTGGATGTCAAAATGCATAGCACCATCCTTAAGATGGATCCTGAGAGGAAGAACTACCATGGGTTTGAGTGGAGCTAACCAATACATCTTCTAATTCTTGGAAGAAGTATTCCTTGCCTGCTGGAGGTGACACGTTGGATGGGATGACTTTCTATATATATCTTTGTTTTTTATTTACCTATTAGTTTCGTCTCACGTATGTCCATCATCTTTAGCTTTTTCTTTGCTGTAATGTTGATTTTATTTAGAACAATTCTTACGAATGGTTCTCAAGAGAATATCAAAATGTGACCTGGCTTTCTAGCAAAAATACTTAATAGATTATGATTGAGAATTATAGTTATATCAGTCTAATTATTTTGTTTAAATCTTATAACATCTAAGTGTATCAAGGTAAATTCTTCATGGCTTTTCTTTTTATATTTATTTACTTAAACCCTTTGTCTTTTCCTTGCAGGTTAAGACTAAACGACTTATGGCGTGACGTGGAGATAGAATGTGTGGAGAGGGACTATCAAGCAGAAAAAAAGCTGGCTTGCAGAGATTTTGAAGAGAAGAAGAAAGAACTGAAAGAAAACCTGTTGATAGAGTTAGAGGACAAAAAGAAAATAATAGAGCAGGAGAGATACACGCTCGAATTAACTGGAGATTCAATGGAGGTTTGTGTTTATAAGAAACTTTGTTTAAAACATACTCAAGGTCCCTTAATTCTCAGTTACAGCTTTACCAGTAATGGTGTACATTGTGTCATTATCACTGAGTATCACTGTCTGCTAAGGTGATGAATGCAAGAGTTGATGGGAGAAGTACAAGAGGAAGGCCAAGGTTTGGGTGGATGGATGGTGTGAAGAAAGCTCTGGGTGATAGGAGGATAGATGTGAGAGAGGCAAGAGAGCGTGCTAGAAATAGGAATGAATGGCGAGCGATTGTGACGCAGTTCCGGTAGGCCCTGCTGCTTCCTCCGATGCCGTTGTAAGAGTCAAGCTTGACTCATTGGGCTGGTAAAACTCCTTCTTTTAATAATAATAATAACTTAGATGACCGCGGAGGTAGCAGCAGTAGGGGATTCAGCATTATGAAGCTTCATCTGTGGTGGATAATGTGGGAGGGTGGGCTGTGGCACCCTAGCAGTACCAGCTGAACTCGGTTGAGTCCCTTGTTAGGCTGGAGGAACGTAGAGAGTAGAGGTCCCCTTTTTTGTTTTGTTTCATTTGTTGATGTCGGCTACCCTCCAAAATTGGGGGAAGTGCCTTGGTATATGTATGTATGTATGTATCTTTCTACTTTTTATTCACTTTAGCTGTAGTTTTTACTTATTGTAAATATATTACATCTTGAAATAATTTTAACTGAAATTGTCAGAAGATGTTTTTTTATGTCAATATTTATCCTCCACTGTTTATAAATACGCATTGTTGACACGTTAGAAAAGTAGATAAAATTTGCTCTAGAAGTGAAAAGCCAGGCTGGGAATTTAATCTTTTTCTTCGTTATTGTTACGTTCTCTAGCTTGAGGGTACACTTGGGCACACTATTCTATCTTATTTCTCTTCCTCTTATTTTGTTAAAGTTTTTATAGTTTATATAGGAGATATTTAATTTAATGTTGTTACTTTTATTAAAATATTTAAATTTCCTTTTTTCCTTTCCTCACTGGGCTATTTTCCCTGTTGGAGCCCCTGGGCTTATAGCATCCTGCTTTTCTAACTAGGGTTGTAGCTTAGCAAGTAATATTAATAATAGTACTGTATTTTCATTAAGGATACAATTATACCTTATTTATTGGCAGGTGACCTCAAGAGAAAAGAGAGGCGGGGAGTATAATAAAAAAGAGTTTCAATAAATGGAAAAAGCTTTTTTTGGTATGTAGTGTTATGGTCCCGTAGCCCTTTCCTGTTAGGCTAAAATAGGGAATTGAACATAACAAGATACTGTATACCAAAGAAATAGTCACTCTCGCAGAATTCATTAAAAGCTGAGGAAAGCAGAGAGATGTATTTGAAGGAAGGAGGAAAACTTTTAAAAATCATTTTTAGTTATATAAAAATCTTGGCCAAGTTATGGCAGTAGTAACCCTGACACTCAGGCCTATACTATGAAATGTGTATAGTTTGAATAGAATTTCAAGCTAACACATATACCATGAAACTGTGTTGGAATAGGATTACCATAAATTTAGAATAAACTTGATCATTCCCAAAGGAAAAAGGCAAAAGGGGTTGAGAAACGGGAACCTTGTCTGTCTAATGGCTCCGGACACATGAACCACCGCTTTGTTAGTAAATAAAGTCAGAGGAATGCATGGATTAAAATCACTCTTTGAGCTAAAAAACAAAACAGTGCCTAATCTACTGTACAGTATTTAAGTTGGAAGTTGCGTCAGATCCGGCACATAGTTCCACAGCTGAATTCTCGAACCTATCTCTTGTGATAACATGAAAAAGGTAGCTTCTGGTGGTAAACAAACGTCAAGGGATTGCTGCTATCTTTCCTGTGAGTAGCTTATGGTGGTGGGTGGTGTATCTGCTTGAAGAATATACAGTACCATTTTGGTGCTGTGAGGGGCAGGGAAGACTATGTGCCTCTGGTGTAATGTGTAATACTGGATTCTTTGTTTTAGTTGTACAGGAAAGTCCTTGGGACTACACAGTTCCCACCGAAAAATATTACTACTATAATTATTATGACAGTGCAATAGTGTCATTATTTTTATGCATTTGATATAAAAATTGTCTTATATACAGGTTTGGGGTAATGGGTGTATCCACTACAGTATCTTAAAGAATTCACAAATAACTTTGCTCTATTTTCTTTACTTTTAAAGTATATGTAGTCATTACAGTTCAATACTAGAGGGGCACTCAATAGAGCGCAGACCTCCACCACTTCAGCTCATTTCTTGACCCTTTGCTTGCCCATGACCTTGACCTTCCAAAATTTAATTATTTCCAGGTTTTTACATAACAGTTTGTAGGGCGAGGGGGGTCTTTGTGGGTTATTTAGTACTCGTCGACATTTTAAGTTTCTTTATTTGTTGAGGTCACTGGAAAAATTACATACAATGAGAAATTCATATGGTGACAATTCTCCAATTAATAAAAAAAAAAAACATATTTAAAGAAAACCCTATTCTCTACACATTTCAAACAACATTATTGGAAACCTCTATTGCTATAATTTCATTAATTGTGATTCCTTTGTATTCTATTTCTTGCATGTTACACATTTTTATTGATATTTCCAATAAAGACCTCTGGTATAATAACTTGATTACAAAATTCGTAATACTAGGTGGGTGAATCCCTTGGTTCTGCTATATCAACTCTTTAAGAAATAAGCACTAAGCATTAATAGACATCATTAAGTCATGAGAGAATTTCACTAAATAGTTATTCGATCTGCGGCATATTTTATCTAGCTTAATCCCTTACGAGCTCTATTTTCCTCCTTAAATTGTAAAGACCTCTTGATAACATCTCTTACTTACAATTTTGTCTGTGTCCACCGCAAAGACCGTCCAGCTCTCTCCCCTAAATGGGCCCCCGGGTTATGTCCCTGCCGAGGGTACGCGACCGTTAGGACAAACCTACCCCTCACTTATTTCATGTGTCTATATTTCATTATATTAACAACCCTACTAGCCCTTGTTATTTAAACAGCAACCCTGACAACCCTTTTTTTGTCTCTAACTCTCAGAACACTGTGATGCTTACCTTATATTATAATTCCATCTTAAAGTCGTCGATGTTAATTCTCTCAAACACGTCTGCTCTCGATGGTTACACTGTGCTAAAGAACAACCTGTCGCTTTCTCAAGCGCTTGAACAGGGATATGGCGGGAGATGGCTCGATGGTTCTTTTGTTTTTCTTTGTTACTAACATATAAAAGGTGTCCCCATAATTATTGTTTCTGACGAAAACTTCATTTTAATTTTCTTATTATTTTATAACGTGTATGCCTCTATTAGTGACTGAGATTTAATTACAAATTTTGGATTTACCACGAATAGTCATTCAAAGTTGCGCAGGGAAAGGTGAAATTTCCCTGCATAAGACTTCCCTGCGTTTACAAGTTAATCCCTGCAAGTTTCATTACTCATGATTAAAATTGTGACAAGGAAGCTGTTCACAAACAAACACACACACACAAACAGGGGGTAAAACATAACCTCCTTCCAACTTCATTACAGTTCAGTACAAGAGAGGCACTCATTAGAGCACAGACCTCCACCACGTCAGCTTATATCTTGATCTTTTGCTTGCCCATGATCTTGACCTTCCAAAATTTAATCATTTCCAGGTTTAACAGTTACTGTAATCCCTGCAATTTTTATTACTCAAGATTAAAATTGTGACAAGTAAGCTGTTCACAAACAAACACACAAACCGTGGGTAAAACATAACCTTCCAACTTCGTTGGCGGAGGTAATAATGTCTTGACGTCTTTATGCTTTATAATAACCTACATGTGAATTACCATTGCCCTTATTTTTCCAACAGTACAAACCCGTATCGACTCGCAAGCTCCGCAGAAGAGGCAACGAGCCAGCCCCTATTGTCGAGAAACGCAGAAAACCAGTGGCAACTACTTTACAGTTACTGCTAGACGAAAGGGAAATGGATGAAGATTTAAAACTGATTAACAAAAGCAAATTGATGAGTATGAAGAAAAGTAAGCTGTTTTCTAGTACTAATAAGGCCCTTGGTAAACTTATACAGTGACTGTTTATTTTTTATTTTTTGCCTGATCTTAAAACTTTCGAATACCTGTGTACAGAAGACCCCTAACTTACAAACATTCAGGGATAAAAGCACAAATCCAAATGAAAATAACAAAGATAATATAAAGAAATACTGTAATAAAACAATATCATATCTAATACAGTAGGAAAACATTTGTAATAACCTGATACCTATTTCATATGAAACTCCACTATTTGTTAACCCTTTTACCTCCAGGCTATTTGGAACTTTCCAACCCTTAACCCCTAGGCATTTTATTTTTTTCAAGCACATTTTTCAATATATATTTTTTAAATTGCTCTAACAGCCTTAATTCTTGTCATAGAGAGGTCAGGTTGGTCTCATTCTTTTGGAAAATGTCTGAAGTTTCTCAAAGTTATCAAAAATATGCAAGAAAAAATGTAAATAACAGTATTTTGCAAGGACGTACCAGTACGTCCATGGGGGTAAAGGGATGTGTTTTGTGAAACGTACCAGTAAGCCCATTGGGGGTAAAAGGGTTAACTTTTGTAGCTGGAAATCATAGGCTTGGGATTCCAGGATAGGCCTACCCTGGGCCAAAATCTAACAAAATTCAACTTACAAACAACTTCTTGGAACCAATTAAGTTTGTAAGTTGAGGACCTTCTGTAAGTGTGTGATGAATGTTGACTCCTCCACAAGGATTATACAGCACGTTCTCATCATGATATTAGTCCATTTATGTATCGTTTGAGTAGCTGTCACTCTCCCTAATGTGTACAGTAATCATTTAACTCTTTTAACTTTCTCTCCTTTCACAGCCTTTGATTTTTTAGTTTACACGCTTATAGCTGTTTAGTTCATTTAGATTGTATAAACCTAGTTGTCTTTGGTTGTATTTAACTATCAAAGAGGAGCAACTCTTAAGGGTGGCTTAGCCTTCAAAGTTTAGCTCTAGCAGATGGCTTGGTTATAGTGCCAATAGGATTCGATGTTATACTTTCACACTTTCGTTAAATTTGGGAAATCCATCACCATGTTGTCCATGGAAACTCCTTCGACAGTCTTGCGGGTAGTGAGGAAGGCTATTGGATGTTTTCAATAGACTTGATACACTTGCTGTCACATTTCCTATTCATCTGGAATCAGTGAAGCTCTTCAGTTTGGGAGCTGTTCAGAGATTCCTAGTGGTTGAGGTTCCCTGGCATCATAGTTCTGTTGTATTTGGATGATTGAATAATATTTGATGAGTCTTAAGGAACAATTCATGTTCAGCAAATTTGGTTACACAATTTTAAATGAGTCTTGAGTAACGATTCAGGTTCAGCAAATTTGGTTACACATAATTTTGAATGAGTCTTGAGTAACGATTCAGGTTCAACAAATTTGGTTACATATAATTTTGAAAGTGTCGTTAAGAATGATTCAGGTTCAGCAAATTTGGTTACACATAATTTTGAATGAGTCTTAAGGAACGATTCAGGTTCAACAAATTTGGTTACATATAATTTTGAATTTGTCTTTAGGAATGATTCAGGCTCAGCAAATTTGGTTACATATAATTTTTGAATGAGTCTTAAGGAACGATTCAGGTTCAGCAAATTTGGTTACATAATTTATTGAAGAGATTAGGGCAAAGGGATTTTCTAGGTCTTATAGATTGTTAATATCAGGATAAAAAAGACATCATACTTATAATCTGTAGAAAAACAATGGCATGTTTATTATGATTGGTACAAATCTAGGAATGTTTCAGTAGTAAGACCCTGGCCTACATGGCTGAGGACTATGAAGCGTGTAGTAGGAGATGATGAATGGGGAAGTATTGATTTAAAAGCTCAAGATAGAGACGACTAGCAAAATCTAACCGAGGCCCTTTGTGTCAATAGGTGTAGAAGGAGATAATGATAGTTTGCTTATAAGAATATGTGACCAGTATGTTCCGTTGTAGCAAGAGGCGCGATATAGTAGTTGAATAGAAATTCTATTTCCTTTCATGTCCAACCACATAAAGGGAAAGCTGTTATTAACACCTATGTGATAACTAGTAAAACCATTAATAATTCAAGACTTTTAGGGCTCAATTTATTTTAATGTGAATGGTAGGATGTGAAATCAGATTAAGAGGTTGGAGAGTCATGTAGGAAGAGACCAAAGAGAACAGATAAAATGCATGAAGGGGAGTAATAAATGCAGCTGAGGCTGAATGAATGCCTCCAATAACTCTTCTATGGTCTTCCACTGTCTTGGGTTAGAGATCTCTTGCTTGAGGGTACACTTGGCACACTATTCTATCTTGTTTCTCTTCCTTTTGTTATTTTCAAGTTTTCAATATTAAACTTACCCGATAATCATGTAGCTGTCAACTCCGTTGCCCGACAGAATTCTATGGAGGGATACGCCAGCTATCACAATACTAGAAGGGGGTGTACTTACCAGCGCCACCTGTGGCCAGGTACTCAAGTACTTCTTGTTGACACCTCCTCAATTATTCCTCTGTCGTGCTTCCGGCAAGACGTTCTGGGATACGCTTATGATCTTCGAGTTTGTTCACGGCTAATTGGTGAAGTATTCTCTCAGATTTCGGCTGTCGCATTACTGGAAACCTTCTTATATTAGCTAGATAGCTTTTATATAGTCCTGATTAACGGTTAACGATCTTTTGCTTGATTTTGGAAACCCCTTTGGCTAACTCTTTGGATTCAAGATGTCTGACATTTCGCAAGCCCCCTCCCATAGACGATGTAGGTCTTGCAATAGGCGTATTCCGAAGGCCTCGGTAGATCCTCACACCGCTTGTTCTGACTGTAGGGACAGGCCCTGTCAGTTAGAAAATCGATGTGAGGAATGCGCCGGACTTTCGGAACTGGAATTTGTCCGTCTTTTAAAATATTCATCTAAGTTAGAGAGAGGTAGAGTTAGGAGGAGTTCTTCTCACTCTTCAATGTTTTCCTCACCTCATGATCCCCTACCTTTTCCTACCCCTGTAGTGGCTACCCCCGAACCTACTGTTTGCCCTCCGCCTGATATGTCTGTTGTTTTGCGTGCTATTCAGGCCTTAGGCGATAAAGTAGAGTCAGTGGTAAGTGACCATAAGTCTCTGATGGCCGAAGTTAAGGAACTTAAGGTCAAGAGTGCAGTGGGTGGAGTTAGTGCCAGTGCTGTGACGAGTGCTAGTGTCAGTGCAGTGCCAAGTGCTAGTGTCAGTGCCAGTGTGGTGCGTGAGGATTCTTCTGTGCGAGCCAGTCGTCCTCCCAGTCCGGGACCTCTTGCAAGCTCCCATGCCCAGGGGAGAAGCAATGTCGAAGGGCATAAGGGTTCGGCAGGCCTTGTTAGGCGCACAGAAGTTTCCTCGGTGGTTGCGGGCGTGTCTTCCAAAGACCGTCACTCCCACCCGCAGACGATTGAGCCCGTCTTTTTCTCGTCCGCTGATCATCTGTCAGGGAAGAAACGTTGGTCTCAGGTCTCGAGACCGCTTAAACGCAGAGTCCAGTCCGCGAGTGCTCAGCCAGGTTGCAGTCATTGGCTCAGCTCTGACTCGCCGCAGTCATCTGTCGACTGCACTCCGCCCAAGAGGAGTAAGGTTCTGCCACAACAGAGCTCGACTGTCGACCCTAAGTGGACTCTACTACAGTCCATGCAAGCACAGCTTTCGGACTTGATGCGTGAGTGTCGGGCTGAGAGTGTTGCTCCTCCGCCTCCGCCTACACTCCCTCCGCCTGCGCTCGCTCCGCCTGCGCTCGCTCCGCCTGCGCTTGCTCCGCCTGATCGCAGTACCACCTGCCAGGCGTACGATGTTGAGCCACGGTCTGAGTTTGCTGTTCCCACTGGTGTTCAGCCTCCGCCTTCTTTAAGGCAACCTTTGCTGTGGGATCAGGAGGATTATACATCTCTTCCTCCGCCTCCCTTTGCTGCTCCACCAGTGGTGCAACTCTTGGCTGAGGTACAACAACCTCTCCCGTCCATGAGTCAGTTTCCTCAGCTCTCGCTGCAGCGAGCTCAACCATCCACAAGGCAAGCTCCAATACACCTTGGCCTTGCGCCTCAGGAGCCTCAGCTTGCGAGACATTTACCTTGTTCTGCGCAGCCTCAACCTCATCACGCTCCGCTCTCACCACTGGAACAGGAACTTGCTACTCCGCTTCCACCAACCGCTCAGCAAGCGCAATCCTTGGGTTCAACCGCTCATGCTAGGAGTCAGCCTCCTCCACCCATGCGCCTTCCTTCTGCTTCGTCTGCTATTCAGCCTTTGCAGTCTGAGCCTCAGGTTCTCCCTCAACAGTTACTTGTAGAGGAAACCACTACTATTGTTCCTACTCGTTCTGACTCTGCTGTTCAGCATTCTTGTCCGATACCTTCGCTTCACTCTGGTGATGAGGCGTCTGATGATGAGGAGGCACACCGGGATCCCTCATCAGACGTGGATGAATCCAAGCTTTCTCCACAGTCTATTGATTTTCGTAAGGTCTTGGCTCTACTTAGGGAGGTTTACCCAGACCACTTTGTCTCTGCTATTCCCCGCTCTCCGCCATCTGAGTTTTCGCTGGGCGTACAACAAGCTAAGTCCACCTATACTAAGCTAGTCCTAGCTAGGTCCTCTAAGAGGGCATTAAGGATCTTAGGGGAGTGGCTGCAGTCTAAGCAACACCTTGGCAAGACTTCTTTCATGTTCCCTCCAACGAAGCTCACTTCGAAAGCGAGCGTTTGGTATGCCACAGGAGAAGCACCAGGCTTGGGAGTACCTGCCTCTGCCCAGGCTGACTTCTCAAGTCTGGTAGACTCGCCTCGGAGAACTGCAATGAGGCGCTCTAAGGTTTGTTGGACCTTCTCAGACCTGGATCACTTTCTGAAAGGAATGTTTAGAGCATTTGAAATGTTCAACTTTCTAGACTGGTGCCTGGGGGCCCTCAGCAAGAAGACCTCTCCTGCGGACAAAGATTCTGCCATGCTATTAATGTCCTGCATGGATAAGGCCATTAGGGATGGATCGGGTGAGCTTGCGTCGATGTTTGTATCAGGGGTTTTGAAGAAAAGGGAACAACTGTGTACCTTCCTTTCCGCCAGCATTACACCTTGCCAACGGTCACAACTCCTTTTTGCTCCGCTCTCGAAGTTCCTCTTCCCCGAAGAGCTGGTTAAGGACTTGTCTGCTGCCCTGATACAAAAGGATACACACGATCTTGTAGCCTCATCGGCTCGTAAGTCTAAGGTTGCTACCTCAGTCCCCAAGACTTATCGCTCCCCAGTGGCTGATACCCCTGCTACGAGGTTCATACCGCCCTTTCGTGGTAGAGCCCCCAGCCGAGGAAGCTCCCGTCCAGACTCTCACAGGAGCAAGTCTAGGAAAGGATCCAGGACATCTAAAGGAAAAAACTGACTCTCCGCATCTCCAGACAGCAGTAGGAGCCAGACTCAAGATCTTCTGGCGAGCCTGGGAGAAGAGGGGTGCAGACGCCCAGTCTGTCAGTTGGCTGAGGAACGGTTACAGGATTCCATTCTGCCTCAAACCACCTCTGACCACATCGCCCATCAACCTCTCTCCCAACTACAAAGAAGAGGACAAGAGGCTAGCATTGCACCAGGAGGTGTCGCTTC
Organism: Palaemon carinicauda; assembly: GCF_036898095.1. NCBI lineage: Eukaryota > Metazoa > Arthropoda > Malacostraca > Decapoda > Palaemonidae > Palaemon > Palaemon carinicauda. The sequence continues at coordinate 90,782,223 of NC_090750.1, forward strand.
TTGTGCAGAAGAAGGCAGTGGTTATAGTCCGGGACCATCAATCCCCGGGCTTCTACAACCGTCTCTTTCTTGTGGCCAAGAAGACAGGAGGTTGGAGACCGGTGCTGGACGTCAGCGCTCTCAACGAGTATGTCACCAAGCAGACGTTCACGATGGAGACGACGAAGTCGGTCTTAGCAGCGGTCAGACAGGAGGACTGGATGGTCTCGTTGGACTTGAAAGATGCATACTTTCACGTTCCTATTCATCCAGACTCCCAACCTTTCCTGAGATTCGTTTTTGGAAAGGTTGTCTACCAATTCCAAGCCCTGTGTTTTGGCCTAAGCACAGCTCCTATGGTCTTTACTCATCTGATGAGGAATATAGCAAAATTCCTACACTTGTCGAACATCAGAGCCTCCCTCTACTTAGACGACTGGCTGTTGAGAGCCTCCACGAGTCGTCGTTGTCTGGAGAATCTCAATTGGACTTTAGACTTAATCAGAGACCTAGGTCTATTAGTCAACATAGAGAAGTCTCAACTCATTCCCTCCCAATCCATTGTGTACCTGGGAATGGAGATTTGGAGTCAGGATTTTCGGGCTTTTCCATCGGCCCCCAGGATAAGCCAGGCCCTAGAGTGCATCATGAGCATGCTGAAGAGGAGCAGTTGCTCAGTGAGACAGTGGATGAGTCTCACAGGGACCCTCTCATCACTGGCCCTGTTTGTCGAGCTAGGGAGACTCCACCTCCGCCCTCTTCAATTCCATCTTGCAGCTCATTGGGACAAGGGTTCGACTCTCGAAGCAGTCTCTATCCCTATCAACCAAGAGATGAAGACCACTCTCCTGTGGTGGAAGCACAACCTCCTTCTCAGGGAGGGTCTATCGTTGGCCATTCAGACCCCCAATCTTCATCTCTTCTCAGATGCATCGGACTCGGGCTGGGGTGCAACCTTGGACGGACGGGAATGCTCGGGAACGTGGAACGAGGAACAAGGATTACTCCACATCAACTGCAAGGAGCTGCTAGCAGTTCATCTAGCCCTGTTGAACTTCAAGTCCCTCCTGCTAGGCAAAGTGGTGGAGGTGAACTCAGACAATACCACAGCCTTGGCTTACATCTCCAAGCAAGGAGGGACCCATTCGAGGAGCCTATACGAGATCGCAAGGGACCTCCTCATTTGGTCAAGAGGTCTAAACCTCACTCTGGTCACGAGGTTCATTCAGGGCGATATGAACGTCTCAGCAGATCGCCTAAGCAGAAGGAATCAGGTCATTCCCACGGAATGGACCCTCCACAAGAGTGTGTGCAACAGACTTTGGACCTTGTGGGGTCAACCTACCATAGATCTGTTTGCCACCTCCATAACCAAGAGACTTCCGCTGTACTGTTCCCCTGTTCCAGACCCTGCAGCAGTTCATGTGGATGCTTTTCTACTGAACTGGTCCCATCTCGACCTGTACGCATTCCCACCGTTCAAGATAATAAACAAAGTTCTGCAGAAATTCGTCTCGCACGAAGGGACACGGCTGACGCTGGTTGCTCCCCTTTGGCCTGCAAGAGAATGGTTCACAGAGGTACTTCAATGGCTAGTCGACTTCCCCAGGACCCTGCCTCTAAGAGTGGACCTTCTACGTCAACCTCACGTAGACAGGTTGCACCCAAACCTCCACGCTCTTCGGCTGACTGCCTTCAGACTGTCGAAAGATTCGCTAGAGCTAGAGGCTTTTCGAAGGAGGCAGCCAGTGCGATTGCCAGAGCAAGAAGGGTTTCCACTCGTAGAGTCTACCAGTCTAAGTGGGAGGTCTTCCGCAGCTGGTGTAGAGCCAATTCAATATCCTCTACCAATACCTCTGTGACCCAAATAGCTGACTTCCTTCTACATCTTAGGAATGAGAGATCCCTTTCAGCACCTACGATTAAAGGATATAGGAGTATGTTGGCTTCAGTTCTCCGCCACAGAGGTTTGGACCTGTCTTCCAACAAGGACCTTCAAGACATTCTTAAGTCTTTTGAGACGTCTAAAGAACGTCGTCTTTCCACTCCAGGCTGGAATCTAGACGTAGTCTTAAGGTTCCTTATGTCATCTAGGTTCGAACCTCTCCAGTCAGCTTCCTTCAAGGACCTTACCCTCAAGACTCTTTTTCTCGTCTGCCTTGCAACAGCTAAGAGAGTCAGTGAGGTTCATGCCTTCAGCAAGAACATTGGTTTCACAACCGAATCTGCAACATGTTCTTTTCAGCTTGGATTCCTAGCAAAGAACAAGCTTCCTTCACGTCCTTGGCCTAGATCGTTTGAAATACCTAGCCTCTCCAACATGGTAGGTAACGAACTAGAGAGAGTTCTTTGCCCTGTCAGAGCTCTCAAATATTATCTTAAGAGGTCTAAACCTATTCGAGGACAGTCAGAAGCTTTATGGTGTGCCATCAAGAAACCTTCGAGGCCCATGTCCAAGAATGGGCTTTCGTATTATATAAGGCTTCTGATCAGAGAAGCACATTCTCACTTAAAGGAGGAAGACCTTGCATTGCTGAAGGTAAGGACCCACGAAGTAAGAGCCGTAGCTACTTCGATGGCCTTTAATAAAAACCGTTCTCTGCAGAGCATAATGGATGCAACCTATTGGAGGAGCAAGTCAGTGTTTGCATCATTTTATCTGAAAGATGTCCAGTCTCTTTACGAGAACTGCTACACCCTGGGACCATTCGTAGCAGCGAGTGCAGTAGTAGGTGAGGGCTCAGCCACTACATTCCCTTAATCCCATAACCTTTTTTAACCTTTCTCTTGAATGCTTTTATTGTTGTTTTTATGGTTGTTACGGTAGGCTAAGAAGCCTTCCGCATCCTTTTGATTTGGCGGGTGGTCTATTCATTCTTGAGAAGCGCCTGGGTTAAAGGTTTGGTAGAGGTCCTTTAGTAGGGGTTGCAACCCCGTGTACTTTGGCACCTTTGGGTTGATTCAGCCTCCAAGAGGAACGCTGCGCTCAGTAAGGAAGACGAACTTTAAAAAAGAGGCAGAGTAACGGTTCTATTCGACTTCCTTACCAGGTACTTATTATTTCATTGTTATTTGAGATAACTGTTATATGAAATATGGGATACTTAGCTATCCTTTAATCTTGTACACTGGTTTTCACCCGCCTCCCTGGGTGTGAATCAGCTACATGATTATCGGGTAAGTTTAATATTGAAAAATGTTATTTTTATTAGTAAAATAAATTTTTGAATATACTTACCCGATAATCATGATTTAATCGACCCTCCCTTCCTCCCCGGAGAGAACCAGTGGACCGAGGAATAATTGAGGAGGTGTCAACAAGAAGTACTTGAGTACCTGGCCACAGGTGGCGCTGGTAAGTACACCCCCTTCTAGTATTGTGATAGCTGGCGTATCCCTCCATAGAATTCTGTCGGGCAACGGAGTTGACAGCTACATGATTATCGGGTAAGTATATTCAAAAATTTATTTTACTAATAAAAATAACATTTTTTATTGTTTATATATGAAAGATTTATTCTAATTTTTTTGGGTGTCATTGGGAAGTATGGCGTACCAGGTGAAAATGAGAGTGGTGAGAGACTGGTAGATATGTGTGTTGAGCAAGAGATGGTGATAAGTTCTAGCTTTTTCAAAAAGAAAGATAAAAACAAGTATACATGGGTAAGAGTGGCAAATGGAAGAGTGTTAGAAAGGGCTTTAATGGATTTTATGTTGATTACTAAAAGAATGTTTGGAAGATTGAAAGACGTACACGTGTTTAGGAGTATGACTAATGGTATGTCTGATAATTTTTTGGTGGAAGGAAAATTAGTTGTAGCAAAAGAGTAGGTGGATGTCAAAGGGAGCTAGTAAGGGTTGAAGAGCTAATAAAACCGGGGGTAAAAAGTATATATCAAGAAAAGTTGAAAATGGCATATGACGAAGTGAAAGTAAGAGAAACTGGTAATTTAGAGGAGTAGAAGTTAGTAAAAGAAAATTTTGTTGGGATTGCAAGTGATGTGTGTGGCAAGAAGTTTGTTGGAGGCAGCATGAGGAAGGGCAGTGAATGGTGGAATGAAGGAGTGAAGGTAAAAGTGGAAGAGAAAAAGAGGGCTTTTGAAGAATGGGTGCAGAGTAATAGTGTAGAGAAGTATGAAAGATATAGAGAGAAAAATGTGGAAGTAAAGCGCAAGGTAAGTGAGGCAAAGAGGGCAGCTGACCTGAGGTGGGGTCAGGGATTGGGTCATTCATATAAAGAGATTAAGAAGAAGTTTTGGAAAGAAGTGAAGAGAGTAAGGGAGGCTGGTTCAAGAATTGAAGAGACAGTGAAAGATGGAAATGGAAGGTTGTTAAAAGGAGAGGAGGCAAGGAAAAGGTGGGTGGAGTATTTTGAAAGTTTACTGAATGTTGAGGATAATAGGGAGGCAGATATAAATGCTGTTGCAGGTGTCGAGGTGCCGGTGATGGGAGATGAGAATGAGAGAGAGATTACAAGAGAGGAAGTGAGGAGAGCACTAGATGAAATGAGAGTAGGAAAAGCATCTGGTATGGATGGTATGAGAGCTGAGATGTTGAAGGAAGGGGGTGTGACTGTACTTGAATGGTTGGTGAGATTGTTTAATATGTGTTTGTTCCGTAACCGAAATACAAATCACGCTATTTACATTGGGTTTACCTTTTAGCGCAGCTGAAATGGCGAGCCATTAGAATTCAACGAGGGTGTATTACCCCCGCGCTAGTTAGCGGGGGGGTAGGGGAGTGGTAGCTAGCTACCCCTCCCCCCCTCACACACAGATGAATGCTCACTTTCACTTTTGGCTCGGACTGTGACAGACGTCTCTGTCTTGGTCCTCTCTTGGCAGCCATTGTTTGTTTTGTCTTTACTTAATCGCTTACTTTTCTTTTATTCAATATATATGTAAACATGTTTTCATGTTTGTATATATATTTGAGTATGGAAATCAGTAAGTTTCCTTTTCAGAATTGTGTGTGTAGTGTACGATATCTACGTGGAGTCCTCGGCAGTTAGGCCACCACGGCGTAATTTTATGGATGGCGATCGAGTTTGACTTATGTCTTTCTCTCTCTCTCTCTCTTGAGGTCGTTCACCCTTTTACTACGTGTTACTACGCCCTTGTAGCTTCCTTTCCGTGTGGGGGGGGGTTGCTACGCCGTACGTTTGTCTCAATTAGTTTATGAATCTAATTGTGGTTGTTAATTTTTCAGCCTGTAGAACGATTCCTTTCGAGGTTTTCTTTCTTTCTTTGGTGTTCATTCATTTTTAAATTACATAATTACATAGTTTCATAATTATAATTGTTATAATTCTGTTTTGGTTACAGCTCTCCTTCCGTGAGTGTAAGTGGTTGTGAGGGCACGTGCCTGTTGTGTAATTCTTGTTTCCTTTCCCTCGGGATTCCTCTTTGGAGCCTTCCCGGGGGAATGAATGTGTACTAATGATTTTTGTTTTATTTTTTTACAGTTACCGATCTAGTTCGTTTCTGTAATATGGCAACGGTGTGAGCTGTCTTGTTGAGGCCTGGGGATTCGGCTGTTGCTGCCTCCCCCCTTGTATTTTCGTCTGGGGCGTGTCTCCTTCTACTGGAAGTACTCCCGTGACGACGGACAGCTCTCCAGTTCATTTTAGAACTCTCAGGAGGCTTGCCTCCTTGGGCGGGTAACTTTCCTTCCGAGGGAAGTTTTTTCCTGTCCAGGCTTGAGTTTTTCCCCTTTTGGGGGGTTCTTCTCTTGCCTTTTTTTTTTTCGTGCGACTATGCTCTTGGTGCTGAGTGGTCACACCTGCAGTTTCGCTCAAGGTGCTGGGCAACTGCAGGAGCCCCTCTTCGGAGGATTGCTCCTTTTAGGTCACTGGCTGACCAGTCTCTTCTACGAAGTGTTTCTCTTTCGTTCGCGAGAGAGTACACTCATAGAGACTCCTCTTCGGAGGATTCTTCTGCCGCTGTTGCTGTTGGCCTCCTTCGCCGTAAGGCCCACCGTCCGCCTCGTCGTAAGGGCCTCTCATCTCCCTATAAGGGTGCTAAGAGGCGCCTTTTTGAATCTCCGTTTGCAGCCTACAACTCCTCCTCCTTGATCTTCCGCCTTGGTGCAGATGGACAGCAGTCTGATCTCGTCTTCCGACAGGCAACGGTCTTCCCGACGGACAACGGTCTTCCAACGGACATCAGTCTCCCAGCGGACAGGCAACGGTCTTCCGATGGACATCTGTCTCCCGACGGACAACGTTCCCTTCGGGGCAAAGGGTTGCCTCCCACGGGGGTTCTTCCCTTGCGTGTCAGGGTTCCCCTGCGCGCCCTTCTGCTGTGTTCTCTCCTGCTCCTGCTCAGTGTTAGCGCACAGGCGCTCTCCTGCTCATCAGCGCTTCCTGATCGCTAGCGCTCTCCTTTCGCCAGCGCTCTCATGATGATCATCCCTGCTGTTCCTGTTGGTTCCTGTTACGCGCCCTGTACGCCCACGTTCGCCCTCGCGATCTAGAACTTCGGTTCAGGTCTGGGTCAAGGACTCTTCTTCTATGCGCAGGCTTCCACGCGTCGCTTTCCGCTCGTCAGCGATCATCAGCTCGCCAGCGATCACCTGCTCGCGAGCGTTCACCTGCTCGCCAGCGCGTACAGGCAATTTTAGTATCGCCTATTCAACAGCGTTCTACACGTCAGCGATCACCTGTCTCTCGGCGATCTCCGGATCGCCCGCGTGAGTTACAGCCGGCGCACCAACGTTCTCCAACGCTTCTGAAGGAACATGGTTCGCCAGCTACTAGCTCGCCATCGCCCACCTGCGCATGCTGCTCGCCATCGCGCGATCGCCCACCTGCGGATGCTGCTCGCCATCGCGCGATCGCCCACCTGCGGATGCTGCTCGCCATCGCGCGATCGCCCACCTACGGATGCTGCTCGCCATCGCGCGATCGCCCTCCTGCGCATGCTGCTCACCATCGCGCGATCGCCCTCCTGCGCATGCTGCTCACCATTGCGCGATCGCTCACCTGTGCATGCTGCTCGCCATCGCTCGCCAACGCGTCGACTTGCCACAATGCGCCATCGCTAACCTGCGCGTTAGCGCTCACCAGCTCCCCACCGATCGCCTGTTTATCCATATCTCCAGCGGTCTTCCTCGCCCACGCAGCAGCGCGTTTCCTCGCCATCGCGCTAACGCTTGCGTTCGCCGCCTCGGACTCGCGCTCATTCACCTGCCCACCCTCGCGACCGTTCGCTTGCGCGCCCGCGCGACCGTTCGCCTGCGCAACCGCTCGCCTGCGCGCCCACACGCATACTCTCCAATGTTCGCGCGCGCGCGAACCAACGGTATTCCATCGCACGGACAGACGGTGTTCCGTAGCGCGAACCGACGGTGTTCCGTCGCGCGAACTGACGGTGTTCCGTCGCGCGAACCGACGGTGTTCCGTCGCGCGAACCAACGGTGTTCCATCGCTCGAACCTACAGTGTTTCTTCGCACGAACGTCGGCCTAATTCTTGCAGTATCTATTGCTCGTCTTTGGGTTATCGCTCGCCCTCCTTCTGCGCTCCTTCGCTCACCTCCGTTTGCGTTCCTGTGTGACCGCGCATGGGCGCTTCCACGTTCGCCCACGCGCAAATCTTTGAATTACCATCGCGCGAGCTCCAGGGCGATTGCGACCACGATTACCATTGGGGTTTTCGCAGCATGGCCAGCCTGGCGAGTTCTTCTGCAGCGTATTTCCAGAACACGGCCTCACCCCGTAAACGCAGAGCATGACACTTGCAAGAATAGGAAGAAACTTCAGGGAGGTCTGAGCAACACTCCTTCTTTCCAGAACCTGGGTTAGCCCTTCCCCGTCATTCCCTGGAAGGATTTTTGGCGGGGGGCTTTCCGTTCGAGATTTCTCCATCGGCCAAGGGGTGACTGCTTACCCCTTCCTCTGGGGGCTTACCAGGTACTTTCCCTCCTCGGTTACGGCCCGAGGTTTGGTTCAAGGAAACTACAGGAAGATCATGGGTACTTTCCTCCTCTCGGGCTCAGGCACCTTGGCCTTTCGTCGTTAAGTATCTAAATTGCAGACAAGCTCGATGTTGTACCATCTGGACGCGCTGACTGAGGGCTTCCTTCGGGTGTCTCATCTGTGGAGGTCGACAACCTCAGGCGCCCTTCCATCCTTGAGAAGAGTTTTTTTTTGTGCCCAAGGACAGAGACTTAGACAGCGGCTGTGCGGAGGAAATCGACTTCCATTTTCACTCCTCCAAGGCGCTTTCTTCCAGACTCTGCAGGGCTCCAGCGCCCTTTTCTTTCAACCACGTCGGCCTAAGTTATCGGCTACGACAACTGGGACAAGGTGTCCAATTGCAGTTTCCTCCTGTCAGGAACAGATGGCACGGGAGGCTCCCCCGGGGGTCCATAGTCCTAAAAGGAGCGGCAGAGTTCACGAACTCTAGGATTGCAGGTTTTTCGCTGGGAGGATGCTTAAGGTTACTCATCTGGATGACAGCTTCCCGATGCCCATTCCCGCACAATCTCTGTGATCAGCCAAGGATATCGCGCCTGCCATCTCTGTCAGCGAATTCAGTGTCTCTGAACCTCTATGGCTATGCCATAGCGTCAGCAAGAGTTGCCCGGTTGGGCAGAATGATCCATACCTTAGGCGAAGGTCTTCCATAGGATCATCGACGGCTTCACCCCCGGCCTCTTCAGTCGATCCTTTCTTGTAAGGAAGGATCTGAGAGGGGAGTTCCGTAGTCGACCTCTCAGCCCTGATCAAGTTTGTCGAACAAACTTCGGCCAGCGTAGAACAGCAGAATCGATCAGACTGGTAACGAGGCGACAGGACTCCTTAAACCCTGGATCGGAAGGACGGGTACTTTCAGTTTCCATCCATCTTCCAGGGAGCTCGTCGAATTCAGCCTAGACTGCAAGTATTCCTGCTTATGATGCAGTGTGGCTATCCCGCTGTGGCATAGCAGGTTTTTTTCCCCAGAGAACTCTCCCTGCTTTCCTCATGACCGCTTAGGTGCAGGCTTCCGCCTCCTCTGCTTTTTGGAGGGCTGGTCAACTCCGGTAGGCTCGGGTTCGACCTTCTTCAGCGCCGGGACAAGCTTCCGGATGCTTACCCTGAGTGTGGGTTCATGGTATTTTGCTTGGAGCCTTCTCTTCTTCTGCCTCAACATCTGGAGTATCTTGCCATGATATTGAGTCAACAGCCTTACCACGTTGGAAACCCCGCTTCTCGTCCGTCCAGCGAGGTTAAGCAACGTCGGTCCTGGTCGGTACTTGGATGGGTGACCACCTGGGGACGCCAAATTCTGTTGCCACATCCTCCGAGCCTTCCTTTCAGTTGACTGTGGCAAGACTGAGGAGAGTCGCAGTACCTGTTCTCAGTCAAGCAGAGCTTTCAGCCCTACCTTGGAACGTTTCCTAGTTCTCCTTTCCTCATTGACCCGTCTATAGTCCGAACGGTCGCCTCAGGATAAGTTCCATGTGTGGCGGTCCAAGTTCCGGGGGCTTCAGGCAACGTTTGATCGGACTTCCTGGCCCCTATGGGACAAGCAGAACTATTAGACCTGCAATGGGTGTTGACCTATGGAGCCTCTTGATGGTAGTGGATATTCTCGTCCTTTCCCCACATTCTTGATGCTGTTCTCGGACTCGTCAAAGGAAAGGGGGGGGGGGCATGTTCCGGTCCAGGCCTATGGTCAAGACCTGAAGGATACCTCTCCATCATTCAGGCAGGCTTAGGGGCCGTAGTCTGGCCCCTCTACAGATCCTACAGCTCCTGCCGAGTCGCCCCGTGCGCGTCGACTTCATGATTCTGGCGTGTTCTAACCAGCAGGGGACGCATTTTCACACCTTCACATCATGCAGTAGAGATACCGGGATGATTGAAATTCTCTCAATACCACCATCGGCTCTCTCATTCCAGGCAGGGGAATGTTCTCTCCGACTATCCGAGCAGAGCCTCGTAGAGAGAGTGTACCTGGGGGTCTTTGACCTTGAGTAACCAGCAAGTCCTGGTCTGGGGGACCTGATCGCGACAGCTTGGAACCTCAAGCTTCCGCTGTTCTTCCCCCCAGTCTTAGACCCCGAGACTCTGGCAAGATGCATTCCGGTGATGGTGGGACAACTTCGACGCCTGCGTCTTCCCTCCTTTTTGTCTGTGGACAATGGGTCTCAACAAGACCAGGTTGTCTGTCAACCTTTCAATGGGAGAGCTCCACTGGGACTATGCGCAGAACGGTTTCTGGACCCTCTGCTTCCCCTGACGGAATTGGGAGAGCTTCTCCCACGGCGCAGACTACAGTACTCAAACAACCACACCGCGACATCTCTCCCGAACCGGGGCGTCGCTTCGGCTTCATGCCTGGAGACACTACGCCTCCTCCTCAAGAAGAGACAACACGCTACAGTCGCGGTACGGAGGTCGCGTCATCTGCGATAGTCATCCGCAGGGGTCTTCCAGGCAAAGTGAAGAGTCTTCGGTGGTTGGTGCCGTGGGAGATATACCTCTTCCCTTGAGGCCTCTTCTCCAGCAATAACGGTCTTATTGCCTTTCGGCGGGAGGAAACTCCTTTCCGCTCTCGGCAATGAAGCCTGTCGCTCAGCCTTTCCCTGACCTTCAGGCTTAAAGGAATAACTTTTTCCTGCCCGCTGGATCTTTCCTCGCTCATGCGAAGCTACGATCGTCCCTGCCCTAGTCGGAGGAAGACCTCCAACTTGGAGCATGGCTCGGACTTTTAGTCCTTTAAGAGATCTTCTCAAGACCCTTTACGACAGGCCTCGGATTGTATTTCGCCTTGGGTCTCCTGCTCACTCTGGCCACAGCCAGTGTGTAAGCAATCTTCTTGATCTCGTACGACTCCCCCTTTCTAAGGAAGAGGGGAAGGCAACATTCAGGTTCGCTCCTGAGTTGTTGGCTAGACTCAGAATCTGGGGGTCCCGGCCCTTCGGTCCAATTCCTTCAAGATTTCGAGTCTCCATTCTGTATCTGATGTCCCAAAACCTTCTCTTTCTTGCCAGTAAAGGAATCGAGAGGTTAGCTTTGGGAACAGCTGCAGTTTGTCCTCAGTTGCAGCCGATTTGGGAGCACAAGGAGGACATGGGGGAGAGTCACCAGTATACCTCTTCAGCCCGGACTCAAGGACATTCATCTCGACCTGTCTCCAGACCCTCCCCCGTCACGTCGCCCTACAGCTCGATGTTGGATACATCGCAACGTCCCTCGCCTTCGAGTAATACTACTCTGTGACGCAGGTGCTACAAGCTGGAGTCTGGAAGCGTCTAATGACCTTCGCAGCCCGCTTCCTGCAGGGCGTGACCCACAGGAGTCTCGATACGTTTTCTATCGCTCTGTGGTGGCTACACAACAGCTGGTCTAACCTCAGGCTCCTTTTTGGACAGGTAGCAGAAGGTTGAGGGCATTGTTATCAGTTTTTAGTCTGCATGAACGAAAGAAGTATGTCTGGCCCTTATTTCTTTCTTCATCATCCCCTCTACGGGGAGGCAGCATCCTGGTCTCTGCATAGCTGACCTCGAACCTCTGCAGGTAAACCATGCTTCCTTGTGTTCCGAGTATTGAGTCAATACTGTCGCGTCCCCCATACCCTGACGAGGTGGTATTGGGAACGTCCTAACCCAGAGTTCCTTCTGGAACTCCAGGTCAACTGCCTAGGACGGGTCACACTTCTTCCTTCACACACAAGCTTATGTAGGCCACACGGTTCCTTGTGGAGCAAGGAACTTGTGAGGTGCAGGGACTCCTTTTCTCGAGTGCGACTCACTCGGATTCTGAGTCCCCGGCTAAAGCCAAAGCCAGTATGGCTGGGGACTTTCCACCTTACCTAATGGGTAAGTCACCCAATGTAAATAGCGTGGTTTGTATTTCGGTTACGGAACAAATGACAAATTCGAAGATAATTTGTATTTTTCCTAATCATACAAACCTTAGCTATTAACACATATTTGCCCGCCAGCCCTGTCCCCCAAGACAAGTCCTACCTCTAAGTGAAAGTGAGCATTCATCTGTGTGTGAGGGGGGGAGGGGTAGCTAGCTACCACTCCCCTACCCCCCCCCCCCCCCCCCCGCTAACTAGCGCGGGGGTAATACACCCTCGTTAAATTCTAATGGCTCGCCATTTCAGCTGCGCTAAAAGGTAAACCCAATGTAAATAGCTAAGGTTTGTATGGTTAGGAAAAATACAAATTATCATCGAATTTGTCATTTTGTGTTGTCAATTGTATCAGTAGATTGGGTTTGTGCATGTATTGTACCACTATACAAGGGTAAGGGATATGTGCATGAGTGTTGTAATTCAAGGAGTATTAGTTTGTTGAGTGTAGTTGGAAAAGTGTATGGTAGAGTAATGATTAATAGGATTAAGGATAAAACAGAGAATCCAATCTTAGAAGTACAGGGTGGTTTTAGAAGAGGTAGGGGTTGTATGAATCAGCTTTTTACAGTTAGGCAGATATGCGAGAAATATTTAGCAAAAGGTAAGGATGTGTATGTTGCGTTTATGGATCTGGAGAAAGCGTATGATAGAGTTGATAGGGAAGCAATGTGGAATATGATGAGGTTGTATGGAGTTGGTGGAAGGTTGTTGCAAGCAGTGAAAAGTTTCTACTGTACATAGGTAGTAAAGCATGTGTTAGGATAGGAAATGAAGTGAGCGATTGGTTTCCGGTGAGGGTGGGACTGAGACAGGGATGTGTGATGTCACCGTGGTTGTTTAACTTGTATGTTGATGGAGTGGTGAGAGAGGTGAATGCTCGAGTGCTTGGACGAGGATTGAAACTGGTAGACGAGAATGACCATGAATGGGAGGTAAATCAGTTGTTGTTTGCGGATGATACTGTACTGGTTGCAGACGCAGAAGAGAAGCTTGGCTGATTAGTGACAGAATTTGGAAGGGTGTGTGAGAGAAGGAAGTTGAGAGTTAATGTGGGTAAGAGTAAGGTTATGAGATGTACGAGAAGGGAAGGTGGTGCGAGGTTGAATGTCATGTTGAATGGAGAGTTACTTGAGGAGGTGGACCAGTTTAAGTACTAGGGGTCTGTTGTTGCAGCAAATGGTCGAGCGGAAGCAGATGCACGTCAGAGAGTGAATGAAGGATGCAAAGTGTTGGGGGCAGTTAAGGGAGTAATAAAAAATAGAGGGTTGGGCATGAATGTAAAGAGAGTTCTGTATGAGAAAGTGATTGCACCAACTGTGATGTATGGATCGGAGTTGTGGGGAATGAAAGTGACGGAGAGACAGAAATTGAATGTGTTTGAGATGAAGTGTCTAAGGAGTATGGCTGGTGTAATTCGAGTAGATAGGGTTAGGAATGAAGTAGAGAGGGTGAGAATGGGTGTAAGAAATTAGTTAGCAGCTAGTGTGGATATGAATGTGTTGAGGTGGTTCGGCCATGTTGAGAGGATGGAAAATGGCTGTCTGCTAAAGGTGGTGATGAATGCAATAGTTGATGGGATAAGTACAAGAGGAAGGCCAAGGTTTGGGTGGATGGATGGAGTGAAGGAAGCTCTGGGTGATAGGAGGATAGATGTGAGAGAGGCAAGAAAGCTTGCTACAAATAGGAATGAATGGCGAGCGATTGTGACGCAGTTCCGGTAGGCCCTGCTGCTTCCTCCGGTGCTTTGGATGACCGCGGAGGTAGCAGCAGTAGGGGATTCAGCATTATGAAGCTTCATCTGTGGTGGATAAAGTGGGAGGGTGGGCTGTGCCACCCTAACAGTACCAGCCAAACTTGGTTGAGTCCCTTGTCAGGCTGGGAGGAACATAGAGAGGAGTTGTCCCCTTTTTTGTTTCATTTGTTTGATGTAGGCTACCCCCAAACTTGGGGGAAGTGCCTTGGTATATGTATGTATGTATTATTATTCTTAAACTTCTCTTGTAGTTTTTCCTTATTTCCATTTCTCACTGAGCTATTTTTCTTGGTGGAAACCCTGGTCTTATAGCATCCTGCTTTTCCAACTAGGGTTTAGTTTAGCAAGTAATAATAATAATAATACCACGTGAGGTATGGTGAAAGTACCTTTTAGAAGAGGTGAGCAGTACTGTACAGTGAAAATTGTCAGTCGCCCCTCCCCCCCCCTTTTTTTTTTTAAGTACCTCTTACAGGAGGGTGGAATGGTGTCAGTTTTTCTCTTTGCTTTTGTTTTAGTACAGAACATCTTACTGAAAGGTAGAAGTACTGTACAGTACTGTGAAAATTGTGTTAATTTACTCCTTAATTTTTTCATCAAATGCATTTTCATGTTTTTGGATTTTTTGTTTTTACTGACAATGGTGTTGGCTTTCATTTGTAAATGATTGATATTTTACTATCTGCAGTTACTCTGTCCTAATTTTTGCTACTCTTCGATGTCCCACAGGAGTATATAATACAGGAGAGGGGGTTCCCGGCCCCCTCGTCCCGTCCCTTTTAGTTGCCTCTTACGACACGTAGGGATACGGTTGAGTCCCTTGTCAGGCTGGGAGGAATGTGGAGAGGAAAGGTCCCCTTTTTTTTTTCCATTTGTTTGATGTCGCCTACCCCCCAAAATTGGGGGAAGTGCCTTGTTATATTTATGTAATTTTTGCTCCTATAATAGTTTTACAGTAACACTAAACTGGAATTCTATTACAGCTACAGTGCCTGTTCCACAGCCCGAGCCGGTCGGCAATGAACCAAAAATTGAAAATGGAAAACTATACTTTGATCGTAAATGGTGAGTGTCATCTTTATCAAGTCAGTTATTTTGTTACAATGTATTGTAAATATTAACATTTTGAATGGTATTTCACCACATTTAACAAGTCTTTTAACTTCTTAGATAAGGATTATTTAAACTTTACGTTGGTTGGGTGATTGATTCGTTCGTAGAATTTTTCAGTTATAACAAAAATGTAAGTAGTTTGAGAGATATGAAAATACACCTCATGGCAATTGATCAAAATATAACTGAGAACTCGATTAAAATTCACATCAAGCAAAATTAGGTAAAAAGTTTTAGTGAAGGAAAACCTTACCTTTGGGGAGGTGCTGCTTTGTCTCCAAGGACTTCCCTGTGAAAAACTAGAATAGGGAATCCAGTATGATATGATTATCAAAGAGATAGTGTCTTCCCTGCTCTAGGGCCAATTTATCAATGTGGTAAGCAAGGACTCAGTGTGTATAGGGGAGATCCACAAGTTTAGGCTCATTTGAACTCGTCACAGCACCCAGTAGCTGAAGAAAATGCAATTTTTCTTCAATGCTGAGCGGAAAATTAATATATTTGTGATTGACTGCATCATCTTTTCATTTATTTTATCGAAACCCAATCACTTGTGTCATTATGTGGCCACATTAATGTTTAACAAATTGTCTCCAACTCAAAAAAATGTTTAGTAACTAAATATTTACCAATTTTCAGTGAAAAAATGTATTATCTCTTAGCAGTATTGCAGATATAAACTGCTCTTAAATAATAGCAGTATTTACACACTGTACTGTAATAGGGATTTGTTGTCTTACGGTGCATATGCTAACTGGAACCTTAGTTATTAGCGACTGTCCAGAATTCTGGAGGATTACCACCGGTCATTATCAATCTAACCGTTACTGGCATTTGTTGCTGTATGATCGGCTGCCTATCTTATCCAGTTGGAAAGTCTATTATTTATCCAAAAAATTTTGAACACTTTTGCAAATTCAACCGTTGTTTTCATGGAATTCTCTTGCACTACACCAAAGATCTTGAAATATGAATATGCAGTAGTGTATGTGACTTGTGATCATATAACACACACACTCTCTCTCTCTCTCTCTCTCTCTCTCTCTCTCTCTCTCTCTCTCTCTCTCTCTCTCTCTCTCTCTCAAGGTGTACTCTAAAGAGCAAACTACATGATATTTTTTCTAGCACGTAAAGAGAGAATTACCTATTGATCGGTTTCACCCAACCGGGATTTGGGTAGTTACCTCGTTGAGACACTCGCCTAAAGAGAAGGAAGTGTGTAAATAGGACGAAAAATTTGTTTTCCTTCTCAATTTGTACTTTCTAAGCCTTGCACATACCACAAACATGCTCAGTAAAATATAAGATGCAAAGAAAGTGTAACTAAAGAGAATATCCACTCTATCTGTTCATGCATTTTTACTGCACTTAACTAAAGGAAAATAAAAAGGAAGGGTTGACAGTTGACCATTGCAAAAGGGAAAGAATTGAAAGAAAGAACGAAAGATGGTTATGAGTAATGAAGCATGACAGTGAACTTATATTACATCTTATGATTATAGTAATGATCATAAGCTGAGCAATAAGAATAATTAAATCTAATGCTTATCCATTCTGTCATTAAGAATATCAGATCCTGTATTCTCCCTTTTACCCCCAAGGTAAGGTTAATTTTCGAGCACATTTTGCTATATATTTTTTTTAAATTGCTCTAACAGCCTTAATTTTTATCAGAGAGAGGTCAGGTTGGTCTCATTCTTTTGGAGAATGCCTGAAGTTTCTCATAAAGTTATCAAAAATATGCAAAAACATGTAAATAACAGTGTTTTGCAAGAACGTACCGTTACGTCCTTTGGGGGCGAAAGGGTTAAGGATCCACCTAAGTGGAATCTTAATATCTTGGAATTTGGACGCGCTGCACAGTAGTCTTGAAGTTAATGTTGGAAACTAATTTAAGCCCAAAGTCAACAGGTTTTAGAGAATGCTCCTTCAAACCCCTCTTTGATTGTCCTTACTTCAGCCAAGAGGGTTATCAATTACAATTGATGAGTAAAAAGTAATTCTTTATTACCAGCTTTGAAGGCCAAGAACGGCTGTAGTTGTAAGAATAACCTTTAATATTTTTCCATTTTTCTCTAAATGTGATGGTGAAAAGTAGTCGTGAGATATCTTTTCGTCCAGTTAGGTCCTTAAAAAGAGTACTTGAAGAGATGATTTCCGTCACGCACATCAAAATTCCAAGAATTGCTTTTACAGACTAGAAGATAATTCTGACCTTATGTACAAGAACGCTGTTATTTTTCATTTAGGGTTTAATCATAGATGTTTGAAATAACTTAGTGGAGTCCATTTTTCCTTCCCTCGTAGGATTTTAAAGTAATTTGTATTTTTCCTAATTATACAAAACCGTATATCTTTAATAAGAGTTCAGTATGACTAGTAGTGAGGGTGAGAATGTGTGTAAGAAATGAGTTAGCAGCTAGAGTGGATATGAATGTGTTGAGGTGGTTTGGCCATGTTGAGAGAATGGAAAATGGCTGCCTGCTAAAGAAGGCGATGAATGCAAGAGTTGATGGGAGAAGTACAAGAGGAAGGCCAAGGTTTGGGTGGATGGATGGAGTAAAGAAAGCTCTGGGTGATTTGAGGATTGATGTGAGAGAGGCAAGAGAGCTTGCTAGAAATAGGAATGAATGGCGAGCGATTGTGACGCAGTTCCAGTAGGCCCTGCTGCTTCCTCCAGTTGCCTTGGATGACCGCGGAGGTAGCAGCAGTAGGGGATTCAGCATTATGAAGCTTCATCTGTGGTGGATAACGGGGGAGGGTGGGCTGTGGCACCTTAGCAGTACCAGTCGAACTCGGTTGAGTCCCTCATCAGGCTAGGAGGAAGTAGAGAGGAAAGGTCCCCTTCTCTTTTTTCATTTGTTTGATGTCGGTTACCCCCAAAATTGGGGGAAGTGCCTTAGTATATGTATGTACAGTATGACTTCAGCAAAGATGGAATCGTTTGTTAAACTTTTAAGAATGCGCAATGTTAGTGGAGTGACATCTCTCGATTTCATGAAACATCCCTTCCTGAAAAGAATACTGTCATTAGTGTAGGTCATTGGAGGTGTACAGAAAGTCCCCCAACTTCAAACATTCAACCTGCAAACATTTGAAGATACAAACACAAACCCAACTGAAAATAACTAAAGATAAAGAAATACTGTGATAAAACAATATTATATCATTTAGTACAGTAAGAAAAACCACATTTTTATTAACGTCTCTGCCTGGTGATTGCCAGTCAAGGGTTCGAGTCCCGCTCAAACTCGTTAGTGCCCTTAGTGTCTGCAACCTTACCATCCTTGTGAGCTAAGGTTGGGGGGTTTGGGGGAGCCTATAGGTCTATCTGCTGAGTCATCAGCAGCCACTGCCTGGCCCTCCCTGGTCCTAGCTTGGGTGGAGAGGAGTCTTGGGCGCTGATCATATAATATATGGTCAGTCTCTTGGACATTGTCCTGCTTGCTAGGGCAATGTCACTGTCCCTTGCCTATGCCATTCATAAGCAACCTTTAAACTTTCAAACCTTTAAATCTGACAGTTTGTTGACTTTTCTTGCTGGAAATCTTAGGCATGGGATTCAGGTCAAGCCCACCACAGGCCAAAATGTGACTTGTGAACAGCATCTTGAAACCTATTAAGTTTGTAAGTTGAGGAGCTTCCGTAACTCAGTCTTTTGCTTTCTATCACTTGAGGGAAGTTCATTTTATATATAGGAAGCAGAAACGACAAGCACAGACATTGTCAGGAACAAAATGCAGTCTAGATACAGTGTATGTATCTCTTGTGCTTGTTAGGTCCCCTTGTTGCAGAATGGGACAATTTAGATTGAGAAATTATAATCTCTCAAAAATAAGAACACTCCTTTGATGTAAATCTTTTCTTCAGGGTTTGAGGGGCAAGTTAAGGTACAGTACCTTACATTGTGTAGGTCAGTACGTCTACTTCTTGAGAGACTTTCTATTAGTTAGCCTTTGTTTTGGTTTCATAGAGGTGGTAGTCATTTTTGTGGGTTAACACTATTAAATATAAGGGCTTGTAATGATGGAGTCCTCAGTTATGAAAGTTAGTAGGATAGTTACGAGTCCTCTGTCAACCTCAGATTGCCTCGGGACAAGTTGTTATTGAATCTTCAACTGGTAAAAGTCTTATGGGGTATTTTGTTTAACTCATATTTCATTGTGAATATCTATAAATGTTACTTAATTGATTACCACTATCCACCATCCAATGTGAAAATCAGTACAATGAATAATTGGGTGGGGCAGTTTGAAATAAACAAAATTTTGGAAATTAAATTTATTAAATACTTAACCAACAATCATTCGATCATGCCCTTATCCCCCCTTCTAGTGAGGGTAAAACAGTGGTGGCCATTTCAAACATGACAGCTACGGATAACAGGGCATGGTATCAGTAGTTATTGGTATATGAGAGGCCTGGGCATACAAATCCAACACTAATCATTCAATTATATTAGTTATTCAACCAAAGTTGTGCTCTCAAAGCTTTTATCACATTGATAGGGAAAAATTATTGCTATAATAAATTTTACTTAGAAAGATTAGTTTATATAACTTTTCTTATGCCAGCAGTCTTTTAGTAATCTGTTATTTATTGGTTTGCCTATTTTTGGTGTCTATATTTATTGTTATGTCTAAGTATGTCTTAGGTAATACTTGTCATGTTTTCCTATGAACACTTGGCAGAGACCTACACAGTTTGTGTAGCATTTGTACTGGCAGGTGTGCTTGTTTGATCTCTCTTATGAGACATCCTATATATTGGTTGTTTCTTAGAGAAAAGGGTTATACTTTTCCAACCTGCTGCATCTGCTGATCACATCTCATTCTGACCAGTTAACCTCTCTTTTTTTTATTCATACGCTCATTCATTATCGGTTGTACTCGCAACGTGCTGATGTGCCTGTAGCTGGAGATGTTCAACGACTCGGTTATTTTGCGTAAAGTGCAATTCGGTCATATAAACGATCACTGTGGTTGTGATGGAAGAAATACATGCTTTCATACAAACCCATCAATCATATGATGAATTCAGCCCCAACTCCACTGAAGTCCCAATTTTATTCCAGACTACACAGATGAGTAAGGTGAGCAATTGATGCCTGAGGTTTCGGGTGGTGTATATGCTGGAGGATTAAAATGTATCTTCTTCTAGTTAGTTTATTATTAGTACAAATTGGATAAAAGATTGTCAAGTCTGTGGACATTAGAAAGCCATGGTTTGTATGAAAAATTAGCTCTTGATGTAGAAAACTTTTTTTCATCTGTATCATCCATCTTCTTTATTATTTCATTTTTTTCATGAGAATTTTAGCTTATTTTAAGTAGCACTATAAGTAGTCCTTCCATCGGAAATACGATATAGATACAGAGTAATGCAGAAT
Source organism: Palaemon carinicauda (assembly GCF_036898095.1). Classification (NCBI taxonomy): domain Eukaryota; kingdom Metazoa; phylum Arthropoda; class Malacostraca; order Decapoda; family Palaemonidae; genus Palaemon; species Palaemon carinicauda. The sequence continues at coordinate 90,802,310 of NC_090750.1, forward strand.
TGTCACTTACTCTTTTACTTTTCGATTTTTTCAATAGTTATTTTAATGATGTTTTCTCTGCTTTGTTAAGTAAACGAGGGAGCCAATCTTTTTTGTATTGCGGCTTACTGTTGGTATGAGGAGATAAAAATCAAAGCGAGCAGAAAACAATAGTAAAACTGCAAACCCCAAATTACACTCGCAAAATTCATTAGCTAAATCACAAATCCGATTTTTTTCAAAGCTTGGTTATGATGTAGCTTGTACTAATGTACTTGTAATGAGTTAAATGTTTTTGTAACAGGTTCCACAAAGGGCAAGCTGTTATGGTTGAATGCAAGGATGGTACAAGATTTAATGCAATTCTTACCGTTGCAGGAGTTGATATGGTAAGTTTGTTTTCCTAGTCATTATAGTTTTTTGTTTTTCAAATTGCTGAAATTTGCAAAACCAATAGATCAGTCTTTATTCTTTCTGTTACAAATCCATTACTCATAAGGCGGGTTTCACACGGTCGAAAAATTCGTCGAATGCGGTTCGACCGGCAAGTGTTTGAGGTGATGTTCGAACGTGTGAAAGGGTTATTTGGTTGTCGAACGGTTCAAAGAAAGTCTGTTCTCGCCTGACTTTTGTGGGCGGGGGCTTCATTGTCCACAAACTTTATGCATTTGCGGCTGACCCCACCTCTTTGAACCGTTTGACGAGCAGGTTCCACAACCGGGTTCGACGAACCGATCGACCGTGTAAACCCCGCTTTAGGGTTGAAAGCAGAGTGCATGTAGATGTTTGAAAGTTTGGGCCCCTGATAATGTAGTTGAAAAGCTCACTAGCTCCTGTGTCCATGCTATCAACAATGCTTGTTGATCTCGTTGTGCATACCATCAGTTAATCCATTTCCATTATTTCATGCTTTATTTTCTCTTTCCATTTACGTGCTTGAAGATCGTCAGTTAATTGAAGTGATTATGTTTAAGACGCTTAAGACATTTTTATGTTGTGAGTGCATGACGTGGCGATTTGTATTCCACATGTGCATGTATCATCAATTGTTGTAGTGCAGTATTTTAAGCTTTTTTTATATTTGTTGTTGTATGATGGGTATTTCTCTATTATATTTACATGTACATGTACTGTATTTTAAGTGAATTTAATGTTTGTGAGTGCTAGTCATATTTTTTAGATGCTCATCTTGTAGAACCAATGGTAATAGATTTTACTTGACTTGGTTACCTTGTATGCTATCGTTACTTTCCAACATTTTAAAAGTAAGTGAATGGGAAGAATATTTAGAGTATGCAAAGTTCATCGTAATTTACTTACAAAGATGTACGTTAAGGGAAAACGGCATTAATAAGGTTACAAACTGGGAGAGAGATACATGCCAGTGTGTGAGACCTGACTCTTTAAAGGGCTGTGTTATGTGGTTCATCAGCAAACTGGAATAATATGCAGATTCAAAACAAAAATAAGTCTCCTTTAAAATGACCGTAGCCCCTGTCAGTCACTTGCTACCCTGAGGCGCCTCAACTCCTATTGATCTCAAAGTCACACACTGGCACTTACATAGTTCTTCACTTCCAGCCATACCTAGTGTTTTGGTTAGAAATGAGTTTGCACAAGCCCAGAGTATTGCCAGCCTCAGTATAGTTCCAAGAGCAGAAGTAGTGATAAAGTTCTTGCATTTGCTGGAGTTGCAGGTCTTTGCATAACTATACGGCTGGCTGGTCTGTGCATGAACAAGAGAACTTTGTCTTACATACACAAAGTATTTCCTTCAAGTTTTTGAGGAGCTAGGTTTCCTGATCAACTTGTCAAAAGCAAGACTAGTTATGGCGAAAGTCTTCACTCAGCTGGGCCTTCGTTGAAATGTCCATATTGACCCAGGGCATCTTGAAGTAGAATCTTATCCAGGGTCAATTTTTTCTCTTTTTTTTATAGAGCCCTTCCTCCAGATGGCTGCTGGAACAGGTCCTAAGTTTTCTACAGTTTGCGTCAAGCATTGTCCCAGTTCTGAAAACCAGGTTAAAGACCCAATGGGTTTGATTTTGGAAAGCAGTTTGGGACAGACATTTCTCATTACCACTGCTAAAATACAATTCTCAGACCGTACACTTCCCGTTGGCTCTTTCTTTATGGTCTCTTTTTTTTCTCTCCCTTGATTTGTATGATCCTATATTCAGATACATCCAAATGGGGAAGGAGAGTTAACTTGGAGGAGACCTACATCTGATTCCTTCAATTGGTCCTAAGCCTTCCAAAGTTTGCTTCAATCATTAATCCCATTCTGACAACTTGGTTGAATGATCACAATTTGGTTTGCAGAGAAGCCCAAAAGGGCTTCTGGGCATAAATTTCTCGTTACCCCTTCTCTTAAAAATAATAGGTTTCTCAGACTATGGACCTCAATGTAGGCCCTCTCTATTTTGGTCGCATTGGTCTCCCCTTGGTTTCTATGATCCTTCTTACAGATGCATCTGTGTCAGATTGGGGGAGCCAATTGAAGGAGACCTGTGCATTCTGGCAATGGTCCCCTCAGTTTGCATTGCTTCAAATAAATGTGTTGGAACTCATGAAGGTCATTCTGAATCCATAGAAGCTCATTCTAAGCAGAAGCTTGCACATCAAAGGCTTCAGCAATAATCACACAGCTGTCCGATGTTTACGGAGAGAGATCTTGTTCAAGAACCTTGAATGCTTTGATCTTTCCAGTCAGGAAGTTCCTTCAAGAGAAGAATCTATTATAACACAGATATTTAAAACCTTCATATTTGAGAAGCCCATTCATATGATAAGATTAAAAGGGATTTGGTGGTTGTGTTACATCTTCTAAGAAGACTGGCGTACTAGCCTCTGACATAGATAGGTTCGAATAAAGTTCCAGTGAAAGCTGTTTTCAAGTTGCATTATCTGGGGAGTTGTACCATTTAGGCTTGTATTGTTGATTGTTGACAGTGAGTTGAAAGGTAGATTTTTTACCTATTAGAGCAGAAAAGGCACACTGTATTTTATATAATGGCTAATAGGAAAGGTACAGCACCAAGTTGGTTTTGTAGACTACTTTTTCCTGACAGTTAAAACACTAAAACCATTATTTTAACGTTTTATTTCTTTAGCGTGTTGAGCATCAACATAGATTATGTTCTTATATTTCTTTTATTTATTTTGAGTTGTAAATTTCAATGGAGTTATACTCCATTAGATTGGTGGTTCTTTTATTCATATTAATATAATTGTTTTTATTTACTTAGATTATGGTGCGGAAGGTGCCCGACAATATTAGACTCAAGATCACCCTGGCTCAACTAGCTCACGGAAAATACCTCGTTCGGCGACGGAGTTCGTCGTGACCCAAAAACAATAGACTTTTCTTAGCCTGGAAAGGCATGGAATAACGGTGCATAACCTAAGTGTTACATGAACTGTAGTCGCTTGAGTTCTGTAAGTCCTGTTTGGCTAAAGGATATGAAAGTGATAACACTTTGAGCTTTCAAAAAGTCCTCTTTTTTTTAAAGTTGAAAATAAATCATCATCACCAGGTGTTTTAAGTGTTCTAGACATCTATTGAAAAGTTATTTGTGATGTGTTTTCCAAAATGAAGTGATGGTTTCTTAATATAACAATTAAACGCTCACCTGGTACCTAATGTTATTTTATTGTAATTAAATTTTGACTTTTCAAGATGACTAGTGGTTAGATAAGGTTGAGTGATTGCTTGAGCAAATATGCAAACTTTATGATCTCTATGGATGGAAAAGAACATACAGAATACATGAATATTCACAGTATCAAAAGTATACTTGTGTGTGGCTCATGATAAAAGTGTGATAATCAAGTTCTGAAAATGGCAAGAAAGACGCTTGTATTCAAACAAAACTTTACCGCCTCATTTTCAGATCTCAAGATTTTTATTATAACGCTTTTTGTAAAGATAGTGTCCACAGAGATTTATATTTTGTTACTCTAGTATAAGATATGGATGTTTTTAGGATGGTATTAAAACAATGTACTGTGCTGTATTTTGTCTTTAGTAGAATGAACCAGTAAAGATCAGTGTACTGAATATTTTTTATTGCTTCATGAATAAAAATCTGCAACAAACATACAATTCTATTTGTGTTTTGTTTTACAGTGCACTTGACCATTTCTAACCAGCTCATACTGTAAATTATACATCATTAGAAATGGGTAAGAGCTAAAGGCAAAGCAGCAACTGCTTTGAAGGTCAAATTAAAATGCCTTATCAAGTGTACATTTTTATAAGCTTAAATAGTAATATTTCTATTTTTTAAGTGTCCTATGAGTCTGAAAAAATTAAAGCTACTCTATTTCCTAACTTCGCTTCTTACTTTTTCAATAGATTTTTTGGAATGTTTTTTTTATGTTTATGTTCAACTCAGGTCAAAAGATGCCAATCTTTTTTTGTAGTCCTGAAATTTTGTATAATTCTACATAAGCGTGCAATTTTTCTTTTACTCTCGGATATGTTGAGTAAATTTCATGGTAGTACCTGTACGATATATGAAACAAAGCTGTTGTTTGATAATTATCCAAGTGGCTCAAAAATAGCTTTTAGTTTTTTTAACTGTGTTTTCTTTGAAGTCAGAAAATACTCCATTTTATCCCTCAGGTGACTGCATAACATTGTTCATTCATTGTAACCAAGCCATTTTATTATTAGAATATGATGCTAAACTACTGCCAGTTAACCTAATTTATTCTGATCTTTTTTTTAAAGTATTGTAATTAATTTTTTTTTCAAACATTCACGATTTTGCTTGTGGGAAGTTACGTCATTATGATGGTGTTAATCATAGTAAAAATGTTTATATGTATTGTGTTTTTAGTTTTAATGTTTCTTATAGGTTTTAATTTTATAAACAAGTGGTGAAAGTTGTAAAGAAATTGGTTTTCCTATGAATTTTACTAATTTATTCACCTTTTCAGATAAAAACCTTTCTATAATTTACTCTTAACCATTTTACCCCTAGGCTATTTGGAACTTTCCAACCCTTAACCCCTAGGAGTTATTTTTTTTTCAAGCACATTTTGCAGTATAATTTTTTTTAAATTGCTCTAACAGCCTTAATTTTTGTCATAGAGAGGTCAGGTTGGTCTCATTCTCTTGGAAAATGCCTTAAGTTTCTCAAAAAATTATCAAAAACATGCAAAAAAAATGTAAATAGCAGTTTTTTGCAAGGACATACCGGTACGTCCATGAGGGTAAAGAGATGGGTTTTGTGAAATGTACCAGTACGTCCTTTGGGGGTAAAAGGAATACTTTGCCCATCAGTAATAAAAGGAGTCAGGTCACTCATAATTTGCAATAAATGCCTTGGGATATTAGCTGTAGGCACACACTAACGTTATGAGGAGATGGAGAATATACTGAGTCGCCTGTCTATATGCTCTGATACCCATCTTAATTTTTGCTGCTCTTTACGCTGGTCGTGTTCCTCTCATCCAATGTCCAAGCAGTTTGTTTAGGAGGGTCACTTGTATGAAGCAAGGAAGAGTCAAACTTATAGCAGAGTATTAAGACTACCATGGTAGCATTACTGTGCTGTTACGCCAATTCAGATTCTCCAGATTTAAAAGAGGGTATATCTGTTAATTCATTGCCTACTGCCTTTTATTCCCAACCTACTCTTCCTAGATTTAAAAAAGATAACATCTGAGCAGTTTTGTTACTTTTATCACACTTGGAACAAGGCGAATGAAAGTAGAAGGGTTACTTTCTCACTCAGGATTTGAGTGCTGTACAGTCTATTGTACCTGACTTCACTTAATGGAGTGAAAGACAACTTCTTCCCCTATTGCTTTGTACAATCTTGACAGACCCCTTATCATTAAGAAACTTAAGAGACTTTTATAAACCCAGATGCAGTATAAGCCATAGAGTTACGTATGAGATAGTGATTTAATTCTTTAAATGTCTTTTTGTTAGGCATGGGAAAGTACCTTGACAAATTTTAGTAAACCGTACCATAACGAATCACTTGGATTCATTCTTTAGATATAAAGGTCTGCCAAAATAAGACAAGATATTGATCGCACCAGGTGGGGTATAGTGTGTTTGTGTAAATGCTTTCCCAAGTTACCGTCTTATTGATTCCTCCTTCAGAGGTATAAGTATTGTGTAGGAAAATCAGAACCTCTGATATTGGGGAGGCAAGTGAGAACTTAAGTGACTCTTAAGTAAGTACTTAAAAGATTAATTTTAGTTTATAATGTTTTTCATTCAATAAAACTGAAATTCATGTGTGAAATACCACATTGTCCTGGTTGAAAGGACGGTTGTACTGTGTCCAAAAATATAAGTCGTGTCAACAACCTAATTGGAATAACCCTTACTTTAACTTTATATAAATGTCAACTCTCAGCTGCGTTTCATTTTAAAGAATCAGCATTGATAACCTAAACAAATTCCTTTACATGCAAAATTAAATTTGCACCTAACTTAAGGGTACAAATTGAAATACTTCGTAGCTTTCACTTTCTTAATTTTATCGTCTAAAATAGAAATTCCATTAAAAATTTATAACGCTTCAATGAGTGGATTTTCATTAGGATCTATACTACTAACTATATCTTCCTTGCAATGTAGGTGTCTAAAAGTGACCAAGATTGTGGGAAGGAAAAGGTTTAACAGCAGAAGGATCCAAAGTGAATAAAGAATCCGAGGCTCTTTTGAAATGATCTTGAATGTAAGGTGCAGTGAACATTTTGACTTCACTGAATTGAACACTAGACCCGATTTGAGAAGTTAGGATAGGATTACCAGTCTGGCAAGTGAGATCAGAATTTAAGTGAAGACCCAATGACCTGAGGTATAACAAAGATAGGTAATAAATTCAGAGCCTTTGAAGCTCTTCACCATTGAAACTTGGCTAGTACTGTATTCGGGAACAGTTGGCGTGTCATTACCATTATCATGCAAACTATAATCAACTAGCCTACAGTAGTCTATGGCCTCATTTGTGCTTTGAATGTGAGAAATATTTTCCATGAAAGGAACAGAGGCATTTGCATTTCTCACAGTTGTTTAAGTCTTGGTACTGTCCCCTCTCAGTAATAGCCAACAAATCCAGAGGAAGACCTCAAAGTACTAAAACTTATCACAATCCGGAGGGGGGAGAACAGATAGTAGTTTGTACAACTGATGTGACAGAACTTTAAATAAAGATCCCTTGCCATATCACTGCTGCTGCTTGCCACTAACTGCTAGAGTATTTCCATACTTTATTAGAAACTTTTTTCTGTTGAAATGACAGATGGTAAATTTTAAAATTTTTACTTGTAAATGTAGAGAAGCACTGTGAACATCAGGAAAGGTCCATGGAAATGATCTAGTAATTACCCTTTGATTATATGTAGGTTTTCTTTTAATCAAAGTGCAAACACAAAATTTTTTTACTTTACAAAAAGGAGATTCTTGAATATCTTGCAATTGTACATCCATGTGCTCTTGTTTTTTAATTATTTTATTAGCAACAGAATTAACCAAATCCCTTTATGTCTTACATGTTCCTTGTATAATTTATGTGCTACTTTGTAAAGTCAGACCCTTACCAGGAAATGATATCCCCTTGGAGGATGCAACGCTAATAGTTTGCTGCACGTCATACATATCCTGCCTTAGTAGAGGTAAGACAATAGGTATCTTAATCAATTCTCCAGTCTCCCATGCAGCGGAGCGGGGACTACTGAGAACAATATTGCTAAAGCTCTATGCGCTCCTCGCTCAAGTCTATGATGAGAGCTGTGAGGGAAGTTTTATCATAATATGAGAGACCATCCTTCACCAGCTAGCACATTGCGTCCTGTGCTATCTGTAATTTCTCCTGAAACTAGTCATCCCAATATACATGCTAATCTGTGGAGGGTCCATGCATGCCCTAGAGTACGTAGTGGTAATGCTTTGTGGTAAGGTGCTGGGTTTCCTCGCTTAGTTCTATGTGATGAAAAACCCACTAGGTATCTGCAACAGTCTTGAAATATGAGTTTCCCTAAGTCAACAGCATTTTACTTGATGATATTCAACTGTACACCTCGGAATTCCATAATTTACTAGAGCCGTGTTTAAAGGAAATGACAAGGCAACATTTATCAGGCCATGTTTGGATGAGTATCCTAGGGAGAAATTTTTCCTGTACTCAATTAAGGTAGAGGCTCTCGCATTTCCATGTGATCTGTCATTGCGATAGGATTTTTACGGCTCAAGAAGATGAATCGTATATCTGAAACTAAGAACAAAATCCTTTTTTGGTGAGATTGTTAGGACTGTATACTTTAGTGTACAGTATACCTCTATGCATCAATAATCCAGATATGTTTTATTTTGCCATGCATACATTTTAAGAGGAACAATTTTGGGAAATCCTCAAATATCAAGCCTGTGAGACCCAGAAAAATCCAAGTTTCCTGTCAATTCCTTAGAATTCCTGGAGGTATTCAAGGTTTGCTTTAGGCAAATTCGTACATCAGAAAGGCTGAATAAGAGGATCAATAACTGCCCGCAGAATTGTTGCTAAATCATCAGGTTTGCAAGGATATAAAAGAGATTTGGGAATGCTAGATACATCCGTGGCATGCTTCAATTGAATATTAAATGTGTTTTGTTCCCCTGCTTAGATCTACTGGTATGGACAGTGGATGCCATGTTGCAGGAATGGCTTTATCTGGATTGTCATATATCTCTACCATTCACCTTGATAACTGATTGACAAGTTCAGATCATATTAGTCACTGCTAAGGTGTGTCTTAGCTCTTCGTAAGCCTTAAAGGGTTATAGTCCACAGACTGCCCAAGTGAATGTTCTTTGAGTAAAACCATTTCTAATTTCCATGGGCAAGAGCTCATGTTTGCAAAAGGCCAGATAGAGCATGCATGTGTACGGCATTATTGAAAACCTCGCAAGAAGTCTAGATTACTGGGATCTGTCGAAACTATTTTTTTTTTCATGCTAAAAAATAGAAAAGATTATTCAAAAGCTGTCTGGTATTTGCCCTATATCTTGGTCAATATTATTAAATTATTAAACTCCAAATAAAAAATTATACAAAACGAAAACTTATTTAGAAATTTTATTTTTCTATTAATACAATTAAAGAGTAAAAGGAATGAGGCTATTTAAACAAGTATACCCTGCACTACATGAAGACTTTCCATATGAATAAATTTTCGTAAAAAATTTAGTTGATTGAATATTAACCTTGGCATGACGTAAATATTTCTACTATTAATGATAAGAATTATTGTAGTTGTATTGAAGGACAGGCTAGACTAGAAAATACTGTACTTTCATGGCGATATTGAAGTGGACCTATGCCTAAATTTCAATACTTTATGACTATTATAGCTGATTATCATGATATATATTAATTATGCATAAAATCTACTTAAATCAGAACTTCTAGATGTTTAGGAACCTTCTTGTGATTGTTATTGTGCTTTTTTTGTACCTGTATGCTAGCAGTAAAGTAGGCCTATGCCTAAATTTCTATATTTTATGAATAATATAGCTGGTAATGATAATACATAGCTAATATTTATAATATTTATACTCAAACTATAGCTCCTGAGTGTTAAAATTATTTAGTTTGTGGTTATGTTGATATATCTTGTATAATGCATATATTACAGTTGTATTAGATGATTTATATACTATCATTATTGTGAATAATTAATTAGATTTGCTAAGATACTTTTATAGTGAAGCCAATTTTAATATCACGATTACAGGGCTGTTGAATATACTATAGTCTACCTTGAATAAAGTTTTCTTTGTTTATAAGAGAGTCGTTTTCTTTGTTTGGATATCGTAAACGAGTTGCGTAGGTGTGTTCATAAAGTATTTAGAGCAACTAAAACAGTTTGCTTACTCACTTAAATCATATATATTAATTAAATACTAAATGGTGTTTATATCTGTGTGTTTTGAAATCTTCTTATTGTTTAACTAAACCTATAATTGAATCAAATAATTATTTTCTTTAGCCAAAATGCAAGATTTCTACCAAATGAAAAGAATTAGCTTAGGGTACGTTCTGGTAGATTAATTTGCCTTTTAAGACACCTTGATTTTCTTTGTTAATCAATTTCTTTGATTTTCTTTTTCCCTTTTCCTCATTCAGTATGCATGTTATTTCATTCATGCCTCCTTGAATAGAATAATTCTGTATTATTTTCTTCTTTTCCTTTTCATCCGGTTGCTGTATTTGTTAATTTTTTTTTCTTTTCTCTTCGTATCTTTTCATATCATTTGATCTTAAACAGTTAGTCCCAGCCTTATATATAATAAGTGAGTCTGAATTGATAACATAAAACAATTCTTTAACCTACATTTTTTTTTCCTTTTAACTCTTCCATCTCTTTATTACGTTTCTCCTGTTTCATTACAAAAATTCATTTAACATAACCATAGAAATGACAGTATGGTGGAGGTCGCTGATTGGCTGAAGCAAATATTTGACAAAGGCGAAAGGCCCCTAAACTTAGGGAATTTGTTTACAAGTCGGGAAATTTTGGCGGTTTGGGGCACAGAATTGGGATAGCCGATTAAATACTATGTGGAAATTTCTGGGGATATGTAATGTAAAAAAAACAAAATACTCAAGGTTACCCAAAATTTAAAGATTATCTTTACATAGGTAGAATTTTGTCCATAGAAATTTGTATCGAAGATAGAGAAATTACTTCCGATTTAGGGAAATTTTAGAGCCCGTCTAGGGACTGAAGAAGTACATTACATGGCCGATTAAATGTCATCTATATGGTAATTTCTGTGGATATCTAATATAGAAAATTAAGACACTCAATGTTACTCAAGATTTGAAAATTATCTTTACATAGGTAGAATTTTGTCCATAGAAATTTGTGTTGAAGATAGAGAAATTACTTCCGATTTGGGGAAATTGTAGGGCCCGTCTAGGGATGTCTGTCAGCTGTTGGGGGAAATCATTACAGGCATTACACACAGGAAGAAGGACGTGTTATTTCACAATTGCTATAAAAATGGAGCAAAGGTAAAATACACAATTTTCGTGTTTTTCTAACGTTGTCGCTGATATTTAATGATATTTAATTAATTTCAACGCCAGAGTTGTAATTAACCGGTGATTTTCTTATAAAGGTCTTAAATTGGGGAAGAAACTATATGTGCATTTGAAAAAATCGGCCATTGCACGTGATCAGTTACATTCGTAGTTTCATGTATTAGCATTTAAATATACTATGATGTTGCAGTATGGCTTCAGTTCCAAGTAAAAATGTATAATAATTTCTATATCTGTCAATACTGTCGTGATATTCTTTAGTTTAAGGACTTGACTTTAAGGATTGTCCTCTTGATCCTATCACGCAGGGGAACCTTACTCGCTATATGACTTGCATGATCTGTCTCGTATATATTTTATAAGTATTTTGCTTATCATTGCATAATTTGAAATAAAGAGTGTATGAGCTGTCATTTTGTGGACCAAGCTAGTCGGTTTGGTTATAATTCTTAGTGTAAAGCAATTATAGCCCTTTTTACTTTTTCTATTCAATGGAAGGATTTTGTTAATTGTTTGGTTTTGGTAGGTGGTAGTATTTCTCTAAGGTTTGCTAACTATGTTTCTTTAATTGACTTACAATGATTGAGAATTTAAATATATGGTCTTTGCTGAGTGGTAATAAAGGACCAGTTTGGGCTCGAGCCTTGTCGTCCTGATGGAAGTTCCCTTCGGCTGCTTCCTACTGTACAATATTTCTGCGAGTGATATTACAAGAGAATTCCCGTTGGAGAGTTAGTAAATTATGGAGTTAGTCTAGGTGTAATAGTAGTTATGCTAACCTAACGTCACATACCAATTTGGTTGTTATTAGAGATACAGTAGTTGTGCTAACCTAACGTGATATACCAATTTGGTCGCTAGTGTAAATGTTATAGTAGTTATGCTAACCTAAACATGCCAATTTGGTCGCCAGTGGAGATGTTATAGTAGTTATGCTAACTTAAAGTGACATTTCAATTTGGTCGCTATCGCTAGTGATGTTATATATAGTAGTTATGCTAACCTAACGTGACGTACCAAATTGTTCACTATTGGAGATGTTATAGTAATTATGCTAACCTAACAGTTACCAATTTGGTATTGTGCACTGACTAAGATATTTTTCAATATTTAACTTAGCCGGTGATTATATAGCTGCAACTCTGTTGCTCGACAGACAACTCTACGGTAAAAACTCGCCAGCGATCGCTACACAGGTTGCGGGTGTGCCTAACAGCGCCATCTGTCGTCCAGATACCCAGTTCTCAATGTAAACAAAGACTCAATTTTCTCTCTGTCGAGGTGTCGACAAGACGTACTTACTCGGCGATGCTAAACTGGAGTTTTTTCACATCTAATTGGTGAAGTACTTTATTCTAGTTTTGAGCTTTCGCTGTGCAGGGTTTCTCTTCACACAAATCCTTGAACTCTTTTTGTTAACGGATTCTTTGTTGATGACTTTTTGATAGTTTTTTTAATTTCCCTTTGACCAATTCAAAATGGCTGACCCTTCACAAGTCCCCAAATTTAGGAAGTGCAATGCTAGGGACTGTTCAAGGCGTCTTCCGAAGGCTTCTATCGACCCTCACACTGTTTGTTCCAATTGTCGGGATAAAACCTGTCAATTGGAAGATCGGTGTGAGGAGTGCGTTGGCCTTTCGGAATTCGATTTTATCGAATTCCAAAAGTATACACGTAGGCTAGAGAGAGATAGAGTTAGGAGAAGTTCTTCTCGTTCTATTGATATATCCTCTCCTCATGCCCCACAACCTATTCCTTCCCCTGTAGTGGTTGCTCCTAACCCACCTCCTGGCACTCAGGAACCATCGATGGCTGATATGATGCGTGCCATCCAGGCTCTGGGTGAGAGAGTTGAGTCCCTTGCTAGTGACCGTAATCAGCTCATGGCGGATGTGAAGGAGCTTAAGTGCAAAAGTGCAGTGGGAAGTGCTAAAGTGCCGAGTGATAGTGTTGTGGATAGTGTTGCGCTTGAGGGTTCGTCTGTTCGTGCCTGTCGTCCTCCTAGTCCGGGACCTCTTGCAAGCTCCCAAGTCCAGGGGAGAAGCAATGTCGTACGACAAATGGGTTCGAGAGGCTTTAATCAGCGAACAGAAGTTCCCTCCGTGGTATCGGGCGTATCTACCCAAGATCGCTCCTACCTAACTAAGACGAGAGAGCCCATTTATACCTCGTCTTCGGAAGGGGTTTCTCGCAAGAAACCGTGGACCAAGGTCTCACGAACGTTAAAACGCAAGTCGGTCCCTTCAGCGCAAGTCCAACGGCCCGGTTGTAGCCACTGGGTCAGTTCGGACTTGCTGCCGTCATCCGATGACTGCTCACCGCCTAAGAGAGGCAAAGCGGTACCGCTTCAGACAGTAACACCGTCTGTCGCCGCACCTGTTCCCGTAGACCCTAAGTGGTCTCTACTGCAAGACATGCAGTCTAAACTGACGTCTCTAATGCAGGACTTTCGTGCGGAGAAGGTTGCTGCCGCACCAGCTAGTGCAGTACCTAGCCCACAACCTTCCACTCGATCGGTTGTGCGTCCTGTGGACGCTGAGGTAACCTTCTCACGCACACCAGTTGAGAGAGTTCCTCCACCCATGCGTTCCAGTGTGATCTGCCAGCCGCATGTTGACGTTAAGCGCCGCAAGGAGGTTGCCATTGACGTTCTGGAGGTTCAACAACCGTCGGAGTTGTTTTGTTTTGACGCGGTGCGTCAACCTCCGCAACCCAGTGTGGTTTCCACTGCGCACCCACATCAGTCCAGACAGTCTGGAGTAGACGCTGTGCGTCCCCGCGCTGCCATGGTTGTTGCCAGCTCACAGACTGGGCAGCAGTTCCATGACGTTGCGTCCGGCTCAGTCACGCATGCACCCGTGCGACCGGACACAGCCGTTACCCACTCCGTTGCCGTTTCCTCATCAGTTGTCAGATGAGGAACTTTCTGATGATGATGTTGCTGCACACATAGATGAACCACAATCAGAATTGGACGAGCCTAAGTCTTCTCAACCCTCTTTGGACTTTAGAAAAGTTTTGGCCATTTTCAAAGAGCTGTTTCCGGACCAGTTTGTTTCTGTGGCTCCTCGTTCTCCGCCGTCAGAGTTTGTGTTAGGCATGCCGTCTACCACTCCTGCCTTTACTAGACTCGTCCTCGCACGCTCGTCCAAGAGAGCTTTGCGGGTGATAGGAGAATGGTTGCAGTCCAAGAAGAGTTTAGGGAAGACAGCCTTTGCATTTCCCCCTGCTAGACTCTCTTCTAGATCGAGCGTCTGGTATGCCACGGGAGAAGTTCTCGGCTTGGGAGTTCCTGCCTCTGCCCAGGGTGACTTCTCAAGTCTTGTAGACTCTCCCCGCCGCCTTGCCATGAGACGCTCAAAGATATGTTGGTCATCTTCGGACCTGGACCACCTTTTGAAAGGTATCTTTAGGGCCTTCGAAGTTTTTAACTTCTTAGACTGGTGTCTAGGAGCCCTAAGCAGAAAGATCTCTCCGACAGAGAAAGAGACTTCCTTGCTCATTAGGTCCTGCATGGACAAGGCCGTACGTGATGGGTCTAATGAGCTTGCTGCATCATTTGTGTCCGGAGTCCTTAAAAAGCGTGAAAACCTATGCTTATTCCTTTCAGCTGGAGTTACACCATGCCAGAGATCTGAGCTTCTCTTTGCTCCTCTTTCCAAGTGCCTTTTTCCAGAAGACCTGGTTAAGGAAATAGCCGCTTCATTGGTGCAGAAGGACACTCACGATCTTGTTGCGTCCTCCGCTCGCAAAGCTCCCCCTTTGCCTACCTTGTCAGCTAGACCAAGGATGGACACTCCAGCGTCCCGTTTTATTCCGCCCTTTCGTGGCAGAGCCTCCAGCAGAGGAGGTGCTCGTGCCGAAGGGAAACGAGGAAAGAAGAAAGGATCCAAGTCCTTTAAGGGCAGAGTCTGACTGCCCGCATCTTCAGACAGCAGTGGGAGCCAGACTCAAGAACTTCTGGCAGACCTGGGAGAAGAGAGGCACAGATGCACAATCTGTGAAGTTGCTCAGAGAGGGGTACAAGATCCCTTTTGTACGGAAACCCCCTCTAGCAACGTCTCCCATCGATCTCTCTCCCAGGTACAGAGAGGAAGACAAGAGACGAGCCTTGAAACAGGAAGTGTCTCTTTTACTAGAGAAGGGAGCGGTGGTCAAAGTCTCGGACCTTCAATCTCCGGGATTCTACAACCGACTCTTCTTGGTGCCAAAGAAGACAGGAGGGTGGAGGCCGGTGCTAGACGTCAGTGCTCTGAATGTCTTTGTCACAAAGCAGACGTTCTCCATGGAGACCACAAAGTCAGTCTTAGCAGCGGTCAGAAGGGAAGACTGGATGGTCTCTTTAGACCTAAGGGACGCCTACTTCCACGTCCCCATCCACCCGGACTCCCAACCTTTTCTGAGATTCGTTTTCGAAAAGGTTGTCTACCAGTTTCAAGCCCTGTGCTTTGGCCTAAGCACAGCTCCTCTTGTGTTTACGAGGCTGATGAGGAATGTAGCCAAATTCCTTCATTTTTCGGACATCCGAGCCTCCCTCTATTTGGACGACTGGCTTCTCAGAGCTTCTTCCAGTCGTCGCTGTCGTCGCTGTCTGAAGGATCTAAAGTGGACTCTAGATCTGACCAAGGAATTGGGTCTCCTTGTCAATATGGAAAAGTCACAACTGGTCCCATCCCAAACTATTGTGTATTTAGGGATGGAGATTCACAGTCTAGCTTTTCGGGCTTTTCCGTCGGCCCCCAGAATAAGCCAAGCCCAATTATGCATCCAGAACATGCTGAAGAAGGAACAATGCTCAGTCAGGAAGTGGATGAGTCTGGTAGGGACACTATCATCCCTGGAACAATTTGTGTCATTAGGAAGACTACACCTCCGTCCTCTTCAATACCATCTAGCTTTTCACTGGAAAAAGGACAAGACGCTAGAAGCGGTCTCGATCCCCATTTCCGAAAAGATGAAGTCTTGCCTGACTTGGTGGAAGGACAGTATCAACCTAAGAGAGGGTCTTCCCCTGGCTGTTCAGACTCCCAACCACGTTCTCTTCTCGGACGCATCGGACGTAGGCTGGGGCGCGACATTAGACGGTCGGGAATGTTCGGGACTGTGGAACTCGAGTCAAAGGATCATGCATATCAACTGCAAGGAGCTGCTGGCAGTACATCTGGCCTTGACAAGCTTCAGGTCTCTCCTTCGAGGCAAAGTGGTGGAAGTGAACTCGGACAACACCACTGCCTTGGCGTACATCTCCAAGCAAGGAGGGACCCACTCACTGACGTACGAGATCGCAAGGGACCTGCTCATCTGGTCAAAAGGTCAAAACATATCACTAGTAACGAGGTTCATCCAAGGCAACTTGAATGTCATGGCAGATTGTCTCAGTCGGAAAGGGCAAGTAATTCCAACGGAATGGACCCTCCGCAAGGATGTATGCAAGAGACTTTGGGCCACTTGGGGCCAACCAACCATAGATCTCTTTGCAACCTCGATGACCAAGAGGCTCCCAATATATTGCTCACCAGTCCCAGACCCAGCAGCAATACATATAGATGCCTTTCTCCTAGATTGGTCGCATCTAGATCTATACGCATTCCCACCGTTCAAGATTGTCAACAAGGTACTGCAGAAGTTCGCCTCTCACGAAGGGACAAGGTTGACGCTAGTTGCTCCCCTCTGGCCCGCGAGAGAATGGTTCACCGAGGTACTTCGATGGCTAGTAGACGTTCCCAGAAGTCTTCCTCTAAGGGTGGACCTTCTACGTCAGCCACACGTAAAGAAGGTACACCAAAGCCTCCACGCTCTTCGTCTGACTGCCTTCAGACTATCGAAAGACTCTCGAGAGCTAGAGGCTTTTCGAAGGAGGCTGCCAGTGCGATTGCTAGAGCAAGGAGAACATCCACCCTTAGAGTCTACCAATCGAAGTGGGAAGTCTTCCGAAACTGGTGCAAGTCAGTATCTGTATCCTCGACCAGTACCTCTGTAGCTCAAATAGCTGACTTTCTCCTATACCTGAGAAAAGGACGATCACTTTCAGCTCCCACTATCAAGGGCTACAGAAGCATGTTGGCATCGGTCTTCCGGCATAGAGGCTTAGATCTTTCCAACAATAAAGATCTTCAGGACCTCCTTAAGTCTTTTGAGACCACGAAGGAGCGTCGTTTGGTTACACCTGGTTGGAATTTAGACGTGGTACTAAGATTCCTCATGTCAGACAGGTTTGAGCCGCTACAATCAGCCTCCCTGAAAGATCTCACCTTAAAGACACTTTTCCTGGTATGCTTAGCCACAGCTAAAAGAGTCAGTGAGATTCATGCCTTCAGCAAGAACATCGGATTTTCGTCAGAAAAAGCTACATGTTCGCTACAACTTGGTTTTCTAGCCAAAAATGAGCTGCCTTCTCGACCTTGGCCGAAATCGTTCGATATTCCCAGCTTATCGAATATGGTAGGCAATGAACTAGAAAGAGTCTTATGCCCTGTGAGAGCTCTTAAGTTCTATTTAAAGCGAACTAAACCTTTACGAGGCCAATCTGAAGCTTTATGGTGTTCAGTTAAGAAACCATCTTTGCCTATGTCAAAGAATGCTTTATCCTACTTTATCAGACTGTTAATACGAGAAGCTCATTCACATCTGAGTGAGGAAGACCAAGCATTGCTTAAGGTGAGGACACACGAAGTTAGAGCTGTCGCAACTTCCGTGGCCTTTAAGCAAAATAGATCTCTGCGAAGTATAATGGACGCAACCTATTGGAGAAGCAAGTCAGTGTTTGCGTCTTTTTATCTAAAGGATGTCCAGTCTCTTTACGAGGACTGCTACACACTGGGACCATTCGTAGCAGCGAGTGCAGTAGTGGGTGAGGGCTCAACCACTACAAATCCCTAATTCCATACCCTTTTAATCTTTCTCTTGAAATGTTTTTATTGTTGTTTTTTGGGTTGTCCGGAAGGCTAAGAAGCCTTTCGCATCCTGGTTGATTTGGCGGGTGGTCAAAGTCATTTCTTGAGAGCGCCTAGATTAGGGGTTTTGATGAGGTCCTGTTGTATGGGTTGCAACCCTTGATACTTCAGATCCTAGGGGTCGATCAGCATCCTAAGAGGATCGCGAGGCTCCGTAAGGAAGACGTACTTAAAAGGCAGAGTAATTGTTCAAGTCGACTTCCTTACCAGGTACCTATTTATTTTGTTTTTGTTATTTTGATAACTTCTAAAATGAAATAAAAACTCTTAGCTCATAAAAGTGTAAACATATATTGCTGGTCTCTACCCACCCCCCTGGGTGTGAATCAGCTATATAATCACCGGCTAAGTTAAATATTGAAAAATTTTATTTTGATAATAAAATAAATTTTTGAATATACTTACCCGGTGATTATAAATTAAATGACCCTCCCTTCCTCCCCAATAGAGACGCAGTGGGACGAGGAGAAAATTGAGTCTTTGTTTACATTGAGAACTGGGTATCTGGACGACAGATGGCGCTGTTGGGCACACCCGCAACCTGTGTAGCGATCGCTGGCGAGTTTTTACCGTAGAGTTGTCTGTCGAGCAACAGAGTTGCAGCTATATAATCACCGGGTAAGTATATTCAAAAATTTATTTTATTATCAAAATAACATTTTGTGGACTGGGTGT
Source organism: Palaemon carinicauda (assembly GCF_036898095.1). NCBI lineage: Eukaryota > Metazoa > Arthropoda > Malacostraca > Decapoda > Palaemonidae > Palaemon > Palaemon carinicauda. The sequence goes on from NC_090750.1 coordinate 90,820,971, forward strand.
TCACATTCAACAAATTGCTACAAAAAGACTCAAAAGTATGCGTAATAAATCGTTGGTTTTTCAATATTAATCTTACCCGATAATCATGTAGCTGTCAACTCTGTTGCCGACAGAAATCTACGGTCGGGATACGCCAGCGATCGCTATACAGGTGGGGGTGAACACCACAGCGCCATCTGTGGTCAGGTACTCCAGTACTTCTTGTCAACACCACCTCAATTTTTCCTCTGTCGTGCCTCCGGCTAGACCTACATGGATACGCTGTTGATTCTGGAGTTATTGCTCACGATTTGGTGATGTATTTGCTCTAGAGTTTAGCTTTCGCTATTCAGGAAGTTTTATCATTAGCTTAGCTAGCTTTTGGAATTAATTTGATTTAATTATGGTGACGAAGAGAGTATGAACTCTCTTTCACTTTTAAATGGCCGACCCTTCCCTTAGACGGAAGTGTTGGTGTCGAAGAGAGTATAGACTCTCTTTCTTAATTTTGCTTAACAAAAGTTATAGATTTATTTTATATCTCTCCGCCTTTTATAGGCCTCTTCGATTAACTTCCTTTTATTATAAACTTATTAAAAATAATTTTTATATTTGTTTATATTCGACCTTTCCTAATAGTAGGCGGTCTTTTCTTGGAACCGAAGTTAATTAACATTGAGCCCGTCATTTCGTTTTTACCTGTTAACATATTATGCTATTTTAATGTTTTTGAAAGAATTTCTTTGATAGTCTCGTACTGTTTTCAAAGTTGAACTAACGTTTTGTTTTGTCTCTGCAGTTGTTGACGTTCAGAACGTTCAACTTGCGCTCTATCGTTACGATAGAGAGAGAGTATTCACGGTGTCACGTTGCAGTAAGAGTAAACCGATTCTAGCGTTTTGTTCATTCTTTCTTAGCTTAAATGGTTTTAATTCTAATAAAGGAACTTTTTATTTGGGAAATCTTTCAGTTTTTTTCCTTTAACAATAATATGTTTTAACGATATATATAATTGGGCTCATCTCTCAGGTTCTAAGTCAAGAGAGAGAGAGAGAGAGTTAGAGACGGAGGGAGAGAGAGGAGGATAAACGTTTCGTTCAAGCGGGTAACGTTGTTATCGTTTTTGCTCTTCTCCCTAGTCTCTTTAGGGGAAGAAGGTAAACGTTTCTAGAGTTTTATTCTTGTTCTCAGGCTTTATGCGGTGAGAGATTTTAAACGTAGTTTATTTGATCTAGTGTTTAGTCTCTTTTCCAGCCACTGAATTATTTATCTTTCATTATGTTTTTCTGTTACATTGTAATACTGTTTTCGCAATTACTAACTTTTAATGAAGGATAGAATTGCGTGTTTCAGGTACAAACCACTTAAAGTTTCGAGTTCAGTGAAATAAGTGCAAACAGAAAATCAAAAGTGATAAAGTGATAAGCGCAAAGTGTTACAGTGTTGCGTTCGAGGGTTCGTCTGTTCGTGCCAGTTGTTCGCCTAGTCTGGGACCTCTTACAAGCTCCCAAGCCCAGGGGAGAAGTAATATCGAAGGACTTATGGGTTCATCAGGCCTTGATCGACGAACAGACGTTTCCCTCCGTGGTTTCGGGTGTATCTACACACGTTGCCGACGTGATCACCCCACCCACACAAAGACGAGAGAGCCCTTTTATTCCTCGTCTGCGGAAGAGGTTTCTCGCAGAAACCATGGACCAAATCTTGCAGCTTTTAAGTGCAAGTCGGTCCCTTCCGCGCAAGTCCAACTCCTAGGTGTAGCCATTAGCACTGGGTCAGTTCGGACTTGCTGCAGTACGACAACTGCACACCTCCCAGAGAGGCAAGGTGGTATCGCAACAGGCAGTAACTCCGTCTGTTGCCGCACCAGCTGTTTTAGACCCTCAGTCTCAACGGACAGTAGCTCCGTTTGTTGTTGTCTTTCTTAAACTCTAGTGGTCTATGCTGCAGACAATGCAGTCTCAGCTTGCGGTGTTGATGCAGGAGTTTCAGGCAGAGAAGGTTAGCACACCTCCTCCTGCGAGCGCTCCTCCACCTCTGCGCAGTCCACCCTGCCAGACGTATGATGTTGAGGCTCCTCCTGCCTCCATGCGTGAGCTGCCGCATTGGGAGTTGCCAGGTACCAGCGCTATGCAGCAACCTCCACTTTCCTTGAGGCAGGAGCCTCATGCTATGCGGCAACCGCCTCAACTCTTGAGGCAAGAGCCTCAACTCTTGAGGCAAGAACCTCAACTCTTGAGGCAAGAGCCTCAACTCTTGAGGCAAGAACCTCAACTCTTAAGGCAAGAACCTCAACTCTTGAGGCAAGAACCTCAACTCTTGAGGCAAGAACCTCAACTCTTGAGGCAAGAGCCTCAACTCTTGAGGCAAGAGCCTCAACTCTTGAGGCAAGAGCCTCAACTCTTGAGGCAAGAACCTCAACTCTTGAGGCAAGAGCCTCAACTCTTGAGGCAAGAGCCTCAACTCTTGAGGCTAGAACCTCAACTCTTGAGGCAAGAGCCTCAACTCTTGAGGCAAGAACCTCAACTCTTGAGGCAAGAACCTCAACTCTTGAGGCAAGAGCCTCTCTCTGCGCAGCCACCTCCTCAACCCTTGAGGCAGACGCAACTCTTGAGGCAGCAACCTCATGCTATGAGGCAGCCGCCTCAACGCATGCAGCAACCGCATTCTTCACAGCATGAGCCTCTCTCTGCGCAGCTACCTCCTCAACCCTTGAGGCAGACGCAACTCTTGAGGCAGGAACCTCACAGGAGCCTCATGCTATGCGGCATCCTCCTCAAACCATGAGGCAGGAGCCTCATGCTATGCGGCATCCTCCTCAACCCATGAGGCAGGAGCCTCATGCTATGCGGCAACCTCCTCTACCCATGAGGCAGCCTCATGCTATGCGGCATCCTCCTCAACCCATGAGGCAGGAGCCTCATGCTATGCGGCATCCTCCTCAACCCATGAGGCAGGAGTCTCATGCTATGAGGAGCCTCATGCTATGCGGCATCCTCCTCAAACCATGAGGCAGGAGCCTCATGCTATGCGGCAACCGCCTCAACCCATGAGGCAGGAGCCTCATACTATGCGGCATCCTCCTCAACGCATGCGGCATGAGCCTCATCCCTTGCAGCATGAGCCTCATCCCATGCAGCATGAGCCTCATACCATGCAGCATGAGCCTCATCCCATGCAGCATGAGCCCCATACCATGCAGCATGAGCCTCATCCCATGCAGCATGAGCCTCATCCCATGCAGCATAAGCCGCACGCCATGCAACATGCTCTGCTTACCTTACAGCATGCTCTACATACAGCATGCTCTGCATACCTTACCGCATGCTCCTCAGTCACACATCTTTGGTTGTTGCCAACTCACTAGACTGTCAAGCAGTTTCATAACGTTGCCTTCTAGTCTGCTACTTTTGCACCAGTGAAACCCTCACTGAGAGAACTTAGCTTTTCTCGGATATGGTTCCTGTAGATGAGAAAGTGCTATTCTCCCTCCTTCTGATATTCCCTTGAGGACTCTGTCATTTGGAGAGGAGCCTTTAGCTGCTTAGCCTCCTATGGACTTTTATTTAAGCATAACATGCTTCCAGGGAGGGTAATGGTTCCACTTCAGTCGCTAACCCCGTCTGTTACCACACCTGCTCCCATAGACCTTGAGCTTTGTTGCAAGACATGCAGTCCAAGCTTAGTCCTTGTTAGAGGATTTTTTGTTTACGGAGTCAGTGTGTCACTGGGAAGACGTTCAACAACCAGCAGAAGTGACTTGTTGTGACGCAGTGCGGCAACCTCAGCAACCTGATAAGGAGTTGTCTGTACGACCCAGACAGTCTAGACAGCTTCGGGTTGTCGCGGTACTTCCTCGCTTCCCCATGGTTGACAGTTCACAGACTGTGCAGCAGTACCATGATCTTGTGTCCGGCTCCGTCAGACGACTAGCTTTTAAGAGCTCCCACAAGTCGTCGCTGTCTGGAGATTCTCAGATGGACTATGGATCTGACCAAGGAACTGGGCCTCCTGGTCAATTTTGAGGAGTCCCAGCTCGTCCCATCCCAGACCATTGTCTACCTGGGTATGGATCTTCAGAGTCGAGCTTTTCGGGCTTTTCCGTCGGCCCCAAGGATCTACTAAGCCCTAGATTGCATCCAGAGCATGCTGAGAAGGAACCGATGCTCAGTCAGGTAGTGGATGAGTCTAACAGGGACACTTTCATCGCTGGCCCTGTTCATCGAGTTAGGGAGACGCCACCTCCGCCCCCTTCAGTATCATCTAGCGGCTCACTGGATAAAGGACATGACGCTAGAGACGATCTCAGTTCCTGTTTCCGAAGAGAGGTCTACTCTCACGTGGTGAAAGAACAGCTTTCTTCTCAAGGAAGTCTACCTTTGGCTGTTCAGAAACCCGACCGCCGTCTCTTCTCTGACGCATCAGACACGGGCTGGGGTGCGACTTTGGACGGACAGGAATGCTCGGGAACATGGAATCAGGAGCTAAGGACACTTCACATCTATTGCAAGGAGCTGTTGGCGGTTCATCTGGCCTTGATAAACTTCAAGTCCCTCCAGCTTAACAAGGTGGTGGAGGTGGACTCTGACAACACCACAGCCTTGGCTTACATCTCCAAGCAGGGAGGGACTCATTCGTGGAAGTTGTTCTAGATCGCAAGGGACCTCCTCATCTGGTTAAAAGATCGAAAGCTCACGCTGGTAACGAGGTTCATTCAGGGCGATATGAATGTTATGGCAGATCGCCTTAGCCGGAAGGGTCAGGTCATCCCCACAGAGTGGACCCTTCACAAGAATGTTTGCAGCAGACTTTGGGCCCTGTGGGGTCAGCCAACCATAGATCTGTTCGCTACCTCGATAACCTAGAGGCTCCCGTTGTATTGTTCTCCGATTCCAGACCCAGCAGCAGTTCACGTGGATGCTTTTCTGCTGGATTGGTCCCATCTCGACCTGTATGCATTCCCGCCGTTCAAGATTGTCAACAGGGTACTTCAGAAGTTCGCCTCTCGCAAAGGGACACGGCTGACGTTGGTTGGCTCCGCTCTGGCCCGCGAGAGAATGGTTCATAGAGGTACTGCAATGGCTGGTCGACATTCCCAGGACTCTTCCTCTAGGAGTGGACCTTCTACGTCTACCTCACGTAAAGAAGGTACATCCAAACCTCCACGCTCTTCGTCTGACTGCCTTCAGACTTTCGAAAGACTCTCAAGAGCTAGGGGCTTTTCGAAGGAGGCAGCCAGAGCGATTGCCAGAGCAAGGAGGACATCCACTCTCAGAGTCTATCAGTCTAAAGGGGAAGTCTTCCGAAGCTGGTACAAGGCCAATGCAGTTTCCTCATCCAGTACCACTGTAACCCAGATTGCTGACTTCCTGTTACATCTAAGGAACGTAAGATCCCTTTCAGCTCCTACGATTAAGGGTTACAGAAGTATGTTGGCAGCGGTTTTCCGCCACAGAGGCTTGGATCTTTCCACCAACAAAGATCTACAGGACCTCCTTAGGTCTTTTGAGACCTCAAAGGAACGTCGGTTGTCCACTCCAGGCTGGAATCTAGACGTGGTCCTAAGGTTCCTTATGTCATCAAGATTTGAACCTCTCCAATCAGCCTCTTTTAAGGACCTCACGTTAAAAACTCTTTTCCTCGTGTGCTTGACAACAGCTAAAAGAGTAAGTGAGATCCACGCCTTCAGCAGGAACATAGTTTTCACATCTGAAACGGCTACATGTTCCTTGCAGCTCGGTTTTTTGCTAAAACGAGCTTCCTTCACGTCCTTGGCCTAAGTCGTTCGAGATCCCAAGCCTGTCCAACTTGGTGGGGGACGAACTGGAGAGAGTACTTTGCCCAGTTAGAGCTCTTAGGTACTATCTAAAAAGGTCATAACCTTTACGAGGACAATCAGAAGCCTTATGGTGTGCTATCAAGAAGCCTTCTCTTCCAAGGTCTAAGAACTCAGTTTCTTACCTATTCAGGCTCCTGATTAGGGAAGCACATTCTCATCTGAAGGAAGAAGACCTTGCTTTGCTGAAGGTAAGGACACATGAAGTGAGAGCTGTGGCTACTTCAGTGGCCCTCAAACAGAACCGTTCTCTGCAGAGTGTTATGGATGCAACTTATTGGAGAAGCAAGTCAGTGTTCGCATCATTCTATCTCAAAGATGTCCAGTCTCTTTACGAGAACTGCTACACCCTGGGACCATTCGTAGCAACGAATGCAGTAGTAGGCGGGGGCTCAGCCACTACATTCCCATAATCCCATAACCTTTTTAACCTTTCTCTTGAATACTTTTTATGGGTTGTATGGTCGGCTAAGAAGCCTTCCACATCCTTGTTGATTTGGCGGGTGGTCAATTCTTTCTTGAGAAGCGCCGAGGTTAAAGGTTGTGATGAGGTCCTTTAGTATGGGTTGCAGCCCTTTATACTTCAGCACCTAAGAGTCGTTCAGCATCCTAAGAGGACCGCTACGCTCAGTAAGGAAGACGTACTTAATAAAGGCAGAGTAATGGTTCAAGTCGTCTTCCTTACCAGGTACTTATTTATTTTATGTTATTTTTGAATAACTAATAAAATAAAAGACGGGATACTTAGCTTCTTTGTTAACATGTATGCTGGTCTCCACCCACCACCCTGGGTGTGAATCAGCTACATGATTATCGGGTAAGATTAATATTGAAAATGTTATTTTCATTAGTAAAATAAATTTTTGAATATACTTACCCGATAATCATGATTTAATTGACCCACCCTTCCTCCCCATAGAGAACCAGTGGACCGAGGAAAAAATTGAGGTGGTGTTGACAAGAAGTACTGGAGTACCTGACCACAGATGGCGCTGTGGTGTTCACCCCCACCTGTATAGCGATCGCTGGCGTATCCCGACCGTAGATTTCTGTCGGCAACAGAGTTGACAGCTACATGATTATCGGGTAAGTATATTCAAAAATTTATTTTACTAATGAAAATAACATTTTACAACTGTGGAATGTAATCTGGTTTTGTATAATTACGTTATTTGAAATAACTGTTTATAAACTGAATCCAGAAGTATATGTTTTTGTTGAATCATGCCTGTGTTTGTAGGTGACTTTAGCCATTCAACGCTAAATGTACCAATAGCTATAGAAATGTAGAAAGTATATTAAAATTTATTCCCCACTGAAGATTTATGAAAATCTCAATTAAACCTTTATCTAATATGTAATTAATATTGGTTAATTTTCTTTCCAGAACAAGGCACCATTACAAAACCTATGGTCATTTTGATTAAAGTCATATCTCTACATCCCTGAAACCATAAAGTAGAGTCAATACAACTCAAAGTTATCTTGGATAATAGGTCAAGTGTTTAAAGTTTCCTTAAGGTAACTCAATAGTTTTTAAATTCTAATAGTATATCTAAGCCATTAAAATTCTACGGTTAACAGAAACTTAGAATATCGTTTAATATATTGTTACATAATAATATTTAATATATTAACGTTACATAAGAATATCATTTAATATATTAACGTTACATAAGAATATCATTTAATATATTAACGTTATATCAAAGGCTCATTCTAAGATTGTTTTGAGCAAAAGTATTGAATTTTTTTAATTTAATCGTTCACTTTGAATAATCGTAGCCAACTTTGAGCGAAATGTTGTGACTATCACGATTTTATCGTTCTCTTTGTTACCTATCTTACTTGAGATAGTTTTTTCCTTTATCGCTTTATCTTATTTTGAAAACTTGATTGTTGGAGTTACGTACTTTTTGTCGTAAATTGATATCGGAAATCTGTACGTTTAATTAAGACATTTAAAATCCTGATGTAATAGTAAAACATTCGTTTCGTATTTAAATCCAGATATTGATAAGGATATCAATCAAATTGTAATTGGATATACCAATTAACGTGAACTGATTGTATAGAAGAAATCTGAATTGTGATTTTCTTATTTTTGAAAAGCCTGCATAAAATGGTAATAATTCCATCACTATAACATAAAAACATCTATTTCAAGTTGTGGGTGTTTGGACAGATTTAAAGTTTTATAAATCTTGTATTTGCGTTTCAAATTTGTACCGAAGCATGGCGTTCAATGATTATAATAGTAATAATAACCTGGGTTATATCGATTCTACTTTATATGGATGTATCGGATTTGACTTTAATTTGTAAACGACAACTATTTGTTGATATGACCTGAGGCCCACTTCATCAACTGTATTGAAAAAGATGTCGAGGAGAGTTTATAAATCGCCCACAATCCAAGCTCCCAGGAATCACCCACGTTTGGAGCTTCCGGGAAAAATTGGAGCTCCTATGAATCTGCCACAATCGTAGTTCTCAGGAATCACCCACAATCAAAGTTCCCAGGAATCACCCACAATCGGGGTTCTCAGGAATCACCCACAATCAGAGCGCCCAGGAATCACCCTCAATCAGAGCTCCCAGGAATCCCCTACAATCGGAGCTCTAAGGAATCGCCTGCAATCGGAGCTCCCTGGAGTTGCCCATAATCGGAGCTCCCTGGAATCTCCCATAATCGGAACTCCAATGAATCACCCACAATCTGAGCTCTAAGGAATCGTCCACAATCGGAGCTACCAGGAATCGCCCACAATCGGAGCTCCCAGGAATCGCCCACAATCATGGTTCTCAGGAATCACCCACTATCGGAGCTCCAAGGAATCACCCACAATCAGAGCTCCCAGGAATCGCCCATAATTGTAGCTTCCAGGAATCACCCACAATCGGAGCTCCCAAGAATCACCCACAATCGGAGCTCCTAGGAATCTCCCACAATCAAAGCTCCCAGGAATCACCCGCAACCAGAGCTCGCAGGAATCTCCCACAATCGGAGGTCCCAGAGGTCACCCACAACGGAAGCTCCCAGGGATCACCCACAATTAGAGCTCCCAGGAATCACTCACATTCAGAGCTCTTATGGAATCGCCCACAATCGGAGATCCCACGAAACACCCACAATCAGAACTCTAAGGAATCGCCTACAATCGGAGTTCCCAGGAATCTCCATTATCAGAGCTCCCTGGAATCTCCCATAATCGGAACTCCAATGAATCACCCACAATCTTAGCTCTAAGGAATTTCCACAATCGGAGCTCCCAGGTATCTCCCACAATCGGAGCTCCCAGGAATCACCCACAATCGGAGCTCCCAAGAATCACCCACAATCGGAGCTCCCAAGAATCGCCCACAATCGGAGCTCCTAGGAATCTCCCGCAATCAAAGCTCCCAGGAATCTCCCGCAACCAGAGCTCGCAGGAATCTCCCACAATCGGAGGTCCCAGGAATCACCCACAATCAGAGCTCCCAGGAATCACCTACAACAGAGCTCCCAGTAATCGCCCACAACTAGACCTCCGAGGAATCACCCACAACAGAGCTCCTAGGAATCACCCACAATCAGAGCTCTTAGGAATCACCCACAACTAGAGCTCCAAGGAATCGCCCACAACTAGACCTCCGAGGAATCACCTACAACAGAGCTCCTAGGAATCACCCACAATCAGAGCTCCCAGGAATCACCCACAACTAGAGCTCCTAGGTATCACCCACAACTAGAGCTCCAAGGAATCGCCCACAACTAGACCTCCGAGGAATCACCCACAATCAGAGCTCCTAGGAATCACCCACAACTAAGAGCTCCAAGGAATCGCCCACAACTAGAGCTCCCAGGAATCGCCCACAACTAGACCTCCGAGGAATCACCCACAACAGAGCTCCCAGGAATCGCCCTCAATCAGAGCTCCCAGGAATCACTCACATCAGAGCTCCCAGGAATCACCCACAACCAGAGCTCGCAGGAATCTCCCACAATCGGAGGTCCCAGAGGTCACCCACAACTGAAGCTCCCAGGAATCACCCACAATCAGAGCTCCCAGGAATCACCCACAACCAGAGCTCACAGGAATCACCCACAATCAGAGCTCCCAGGAATCACCTATAACAGAATCGCCCACAACTAAAGTTCCGAGGAATCACCCACAACTAGTGCTCCTAGGAGTCACCCACAACGGGAGCTACGAGGAATCACACAAATGGAGCTCCCAGGAATCGCCCACAATTGGAGCTCTCAGAAATTGCTCGCAGTTGGAGCTTTCAGGAATCGCTGGCAGTTGGAGCTCCCAGGAATCGCTTTCAGTTGGAGCTCCCAGGAATCTCTTGCAGTTGGAGCTCTCAGGAATCGCTTGCAGTTGGAGCTCTCAGGAATTGCTTGCAGTTGGAGCTCTCAGGAATTGCTCGCAGTTGAGCAGGAATCGGTCGCAGTTGAGCAGGAATCGCTCGCAGTTGGAGCTCTCAGGAATTGCTCGCAGTTGAGCAGGAATCGCTCGCAGTTGAGCAGGAATCGCTCACAGTTGGAGCTCTCAGGAATCGCTCGCAATTGGAGCTCCCAGGAATCGCTCGCAGTTGGAGCTCCCAGGAATCGCTCGCAGTTGGAGCTCCCAGGAATCGCTCGCAGTTGGAGCTCCCAGGAATCGCTCGCAGTTGGAGCTCCCAGGAATCGCTCGCAGTTGGAGCTCCCAGGAATCACTCGCAGTGGGAGCTCTCAGGAATCACAGTTGGAGCTCTCAGGAATTGCTCACAGTTGGAGCTCTTAATAATCGCTCGCAGTTGGAGATCTCGGGAATCGCTCGCAGTTGGAGATCTCAGGAATCGCTCGCAGTTGGAGCTCTCGGGAATCACCTGCAACTGGAGCTTCCATTATTAATCCCCCGCAATGGGGGGTTCCATGAATAACCCACAACTGGAGCTCCCAGGAATTACCCACAACTGGACCCACCAGGACATACCCACAACCGGACCCATCAGGACCCACCCATAACTGGACCCCCAGGACCCACCCACAGCAGGACCTCCAGGACCCACCCACAACAGGACCCCCAGGTCCCACTCACAACAGGACCCCCAGGTCCCACTCACAACAGGTCCCACTCACAACTGGACCCACCCACAACTGGACCCACCAGGTCCCACCCACAACCAGACCCAGCAGGACCCCCAGGACCCACCCACAACAGGACCCCCAGGACCCACCCACAACAGGACCCCCAGGTCCCCCCCACAACAGGACCCCCAGGTCCCACCCACAACAGGACCCCCAGGTCCCACTCACAACAGGACCCACTCACAACTGGACCCACCCACAACTGGACCCACCAGGTCCCACCCACAACCAGACCCACCAGGACCCACCCACAGCAGGACCCCCAGGACCCACCCACAGCAGGACCCCCAGGACCCACCCACAGCAGGACCCCCAGGACCCACCCACAGCAGGACCCCCAGGACCCACCCACAGCAGGACCCCCAGGACCCACCCACAGCAGGACCCCCAGGACCCACCCACAGCAGGACCCCCAGGACCCACCCACAACCGGACCCACCAGGACCCACCCACAACCGGACCCACCAGGACCCATCCACAATCGGACCCGACCATATGTATTATGGTAAGTCTAAGATATATCGATGAAGTTCGTTAACTAGGCATACATATTTGTCGATACCCAAAGTTTATATAATTTTAATATATTTATTTATTGGGAGGTTAGTGCTTCATGATAATAGGAAGAGTAGTATTCTCTTAAAATAAAGATTATTTGGTAGTGTAGCTAGACTACTCGGTAAAGACCGAAACTTGTGTATGAAATTATAGAATGGATTCACTTTGTTTACTTTTGTTGCAAATATTTGTATCCATGTACTAAAGTCAGATGAAAATTAGATGATCTTAAACAACTGTATATCAAGAGAAACTGTAGGCTGCAATCTTTTGGTTTTCACTTAAAACTTTTATTTCTAAATGGTTATCAATTTTGTATAGGTTTACAAGTAGCCTTACATCTACTGAAGAAAATATAACCTAACTATCTGTTTTTCTCAGGTCTGGATTCTGTGAACGTTCAATGCAAACCCTGCAGGAATAAAATCTATTCTTCTCCATTATCTAAGAATTTAAGATGTTACTGCAGAATGAACGGTAAGGAATTTCAAACTGAATATCATCTACTTTCATTTTCAAAGATAGAAAAGCATGTAACATAATTCAGACGAATACAGTGGAATTTAGTTAATAGGTATGGTTCTTGGTTTTGGTAGAAATAATTTTGATCCAATAATTTTCCCTGAAGTTGGTTTTCTGAAAATAGCCCCTGAACAAAATTTATCTACAGTCAGCTGTCGTATGGTTAACCTAGAAAGACTGGTATTGCACTTGATTTTAGATTTTCACTTAAGAAATATTGGGAAAATATATTCAATAATCACTTTTCTCTATCTTCTCTATAGAATAAAGGTCTTTGTTGCAAAATTGATCATATAGTAATCTGAGTTAGTGTTAAATTTGCTGCACAGACCTGAGCCCTTAAAAGTAAAAATTATTGGTCTGGGCTGAGTTCCTATGGTATACATCAAGTATACCACCTTAATTTCCCATCTAAAAAGCCTATGGATAAGAAATGTTTTCCAACTCAGTTCATTGATACCTATTTTTCATAATCTATTGTGCAATTTTAGCAATAATGTAGATAACCTATCTTAATAAACAAACTATAAAAGTAAAACTTTTATACTGAAGCATCTGATATTCAGTTGTCTTGTTTCTAAATGGATATAATTTTTCACAGGTTCATTAGTACAGCTACAGAAACAAGCATCTGGTAACCAAGAAACTCTGTGCAAAGAGTATATGAAATATGGTTACAGGACAGTACTTATTCATGGCTACAGAAAACCTATGAAACGGGAATGAAACCATTTAATTTTATTAGAACACCGAAGAAATGAAACGCTGAAAATATTTAGCTGAACACCAGAGGGATGAGGCACTGAATACTGTATACTTAAAAAGCTAAAATTGCCATTACCAATCTTGTGTAATGTTGGAGAGAGAGATTTGGACATTGGTAGGACAAACATACGAGAGAACTTCCTTAGCCAAAATGGGGTGAAAGATCATAACTCAATGGACAGGAAATAGACCTTTTTCAAGTTGAAAAACAACCGTTTACAGCTATTCACGTAAGCTACTGTATTGTAATTCAAATTGGAGTTTTCTGAGCATGAAACATTAAGGAGCCAAATTATTTCAACTCTAGGCCTGGCTGGAACACATAGGAGTGATAAGACGTTACAAAACATGGTTGAAAAAATGAGTCAGATGAGCGTTGATTTAGGGCGTCAACTACGGACGTGAAAGATAGATTTATTGAAAGCACAAAATGAAAATAACTTTCCTTCAGAAAAAAGTAGCCAATTGGAATTTGAAAGCAGATAAAGCAACTTTGTCACAGGAGTCTGAAGGAAATTAAGTTGTTTTTAGGAGAATTTTAGAAAAGTAGTCGAGGAAATGAAAGGGTTACTAAGCAGATATCAGTGACCATGCCCTAGCAGGACAGTGGCATAGAGATTGACCATAAACATGATCAGCACCTAAGCCCCTCCACCCAAGCTAGTCCCAGGGAGGGCCAGGCAATGCCTGCTGAGGACTCAGCAAGTAGACCTATAGGCCCCCAAATCCTTAGGTCACAAGGATGACGAGGCTATAGACACTACATGTACTAGAAACTATCAATCTTGAACAGGTCCCAAACCCCGGTCTAGCAGATAACAAGGCAGGGAAGTTTCCTATTTGCTATTACAAACTTTGGATCACTTAATGGTAATGAACGCTGTCAAAGGTTACCATATTTACATTTGAAGTGGCATATGGGATTTGGCAATACAATGATGTGTGCTTGGAGATTTATATTAAAACAGATTTTGACGTAGGAAAAATCAATTTTTGGGTGAGGTAGCCATGTCATCCTGATGGAAGTTCCTTTAGGCAGCTTCCTACTGTATAATATTTCTGTGAGTGATATTACAAGAGAATTACCGTAGGTATACTAGGATTATGGAAAACTTAAGATTACATTCAAATTGAATAACCAAGAGAAGTATGCGCTAAATGAATGTGTAAAGATGAAAAGCACATTATTGACCATAAATGAAAAGCAGAGAAATTAACTGCTGAAGTATGGAAACGAAGAATGTTCTACCTCTCTATACACATTCCATACTTGAGTATGCTGGTAAAGATTAAAACTGAATTTTAAATTATCCTAGATGAAAAGAGTCTGATCAAGAGAAATTAAGATGATCAAATAAGGAGCAATTCCAGAGGATGGTTCAAAGAATGAAAACTGATGAAAATGCAGACCCAAAGAATCCTAGTAAAGAGCTGACCATGAAATAGAAAAAGTCTATAAGACTACAACAGGTTGCCAAAGCCCGTGTTCATCCAACTGTCGACAGATCAAGGTGGCTCTAAACCAGGTTGGTCCTGCTGCAGTCAGGTATTAAACCTTACACAAAACATCGAGGAAGGGTTTGAGAAGAAGCAAATCACCGGTACAGTCTTTGTTGACCTTATGGCAGCATATGACACTGTATACCATAGAGCACTCCTGTGGTTCAAACTATACGGAATATTACCACGGTTGACAAAAGTGAATCATTGCTTACCAATAGGCGATTTTCATAAAAATGAATGGAGGATACAGAACAACGGCCTTCCACAAGGGACAGGGCTGGCACCGATGCCATTTAACATCTATACAAATGACCAGCCGCAATATCAGAACATCCGCGGACGCATATGCAGTATGCAGATGACCTGTGCATTTCCACACAATCGGACTCCTTCACCACCACCGAAGAAAGACTGTCAAACGCAAAAACTATCCTCTCCACCTACTACAAAAAGTGGCACATCAATGCCAATCCAAGCAAAACACAGGAGTATGTACCTTCCACCTGAACAATCATTAGCAAACAGAAAGCTGAAGATTAAATGGGGTTGACAAAGAACTGGAATATCTGGAGATAACTGCCACAAATGGGGACTAACCACCAGCCCTGAATGCCCATGTGGGGAAATGCCACAAACAATGGAACCCATCCTACAAGGATGCCCACTAGACCCTCATGGCTCAAATCAAATCATCAGAGGCAAACGACAATGCCCTCCTGTAGGGTTGACATTGGCGTAATAAGATATGATGATGATAGTTGGCTATTGTTTTACTATCCCGCATTGGCCTTAAACATGTTTTCCGGATTGATCAGCAAGGAACTACAGACAATTGATAAGAAAGGTAATGTTAGCACATCCTAAATTAGGAAATAACTCTGAATAGAAGAGGACCTTAGATGAATGAATAAGGCTCATCAAGTCTTGGGAAAGAAGACAAAAGTAGCTTCTTTGAAAATGTTAAATTCCACAACTGCAAAAAGATCAATGGAACATCTCTGAACGCAAGAAACTCTGGATCAAATTAGCCGTAGGAAGAAGAGACACAGGAGTAACGAATTTTAAAGAATCGCTGATGGGAGAAAATGAAAAAAACAAAGCAGACCATGAAGAAAAGCTAATGAATTGTATTGAATATAGTAGAACCCTTCGAACAAGTCGGTGTCCCTGTCATAGGTACTCTACATCTGCTCTGCAGAATATCAATAAAAATGCGAGTTATAGGAGACAAAGAAAAACATGAATTTTGCATTTGATGCTTGCAAAGAAGGGGCTCACAAGTCCCACATCGAGAACTGTAGCTTAAAGAACTGAAGGAACCAGGCTTATAGAACATCAGAACCTGTTTCTCTATTGGTAAGTTTGAATTATTTAACAATATGTTTTAGTTTCTTAGATTGTATCTAAATACTGTACCATTTAAAATTCTTACCTCTTGAATATGCTTCCAAAATAAAGGAATTAGGATTTTAAAGATAGTATTAAAGAAAGTATATTGAGTTTTCTAAAAGATTTTAATAATGTAGATTCATAGGGTCATTAAGCAATTGAAATTTATCAGTACAGTTTACAAAGGGAATATAATTTTTAATATAGATAATACATAGATTGTGGAATTATTTACAGAAGTAAATAGTTCTTTATGTAGTCTTTAAGTTTTCAGAGTAGTAACTACATTACAGAAGATGAATGAAATTTTCTTCCTCCAAAGGGACTGTAGAAGTTTTACCCTCTTGCACTTTGTTGACTTTCCTGTCTCTACAAATTCAATTACAGTAATCAGGTGATACAGAGTTATTTGATTTAATTATCTCGTGTGAAATGGTTCAAATATCCGGGAATATTGAAATGATCTAAAATGCAATTGATTTTTATCGAGACAAACTTGTCCAAAAGTGAAAATTTTGATTTATACTACATTTCACATTGAGGGTACTATAAGATATTAATTCTAATCGCTATTTATGTGCACAGTCCAAGTAAATGACAGATAAGGGTACTTTTATAGATTAGATTAAATTCCACACCAAGGGAACTATGAAATACCAATCTGCGTTACTATTGCTTTGCATAGTTCAAATAACTGTCAGTTATGGGTATATTCAAAGATTACCATTTAACTCCAGGGAACCCAGATGTAAAGGATCATGGAAGTATATGAACTCGACATGGTACAGATATCCTTTGCAGGTAGGAATTAATACTGCCAGTGATTTGAGCCTTCTGTCTGAGCTGAGATCTGGGAGTGATTTAATCCTCATGGTAGTAATGTACAGCCTCTGTAATAAGTGCAAATGGTGGTATAGCCAGTTAATTTACCCTTAATGTCATGTAACAACTGTGAACTTGATCAGGAAGCCTGATGTCTTTGGTTTTGGTCTCGCAATTCTCTTCAATATTACTCTTCAATATTACTCTTCATTTGCTGTTAGCCATTTCATACAGTTTAAAAGAAGTTTCTGAAGATGAATGATAACCATTTAGTATCTTAATTCTTTTCCATGGAGTTGGTGTGAAGGAAGTTAGTTTATCATAAGATTTCAGTTTCCGTAACAGGACATTTCTGAAAGAGCTAACATACCTAGTTGAGAAGTTTGTTTAGAAATTACTGTAAAAGAATTTCATGATAATTTAAGTAGCTATGGCTCATTTGGATCTAATCACACATTTCTCTTTCAGGTGGATCAGCTTTTGACATTGTGAGAAAAAAAAAATCTGAGGCCGAAGTCATACGAGGAACTAAAACAAATAAGTTGAGGCTTAAGTCATATGAGGAACTAAAGATGTCTGGTGAGGCCAAAGTCATATGAGGAATTAAAAATGTCTGCTGAGGCCAAAGTCATTTGAGGAACTAAAAAATGTCTGTTGAGGCCTTTTCACTTTATGGCCTATTAGACATCAGGATCTAAAGCTAGTTGAGGTAAGACACTTGCACAGCATTTTAGTAAATAAGAGACTGCCCTTGATTGATAAGCAAATACAGTCGGGTGTATTATTACTACTACTACTACTACTACTACTACTACTACTTGCTAAGCTACAACCCTAGTTGGAAAAGCAGGATGCTATAAGCCCAGGGGCCCCAACAAGGAAAATAGCTCAGTGAGGAAAGGAAACGGGGAAATATCAAATAGTTTAAAGTAACAACAATAAAATAAATATTTCAATATAAACTATAAAAACTTCAACAAAAGAGAAAGAGAAATTAGATGGAACAGTGTGCCCGTGTGTACCCTCAAGCAAGAGAACTCTAGTCCAAGACAGTGGAAGACCATGGTACAGAGGCTATAGCACTATCCATGACTAGAGAACAATGATTTGATTTTGGAGTGTCTTTCTAGAAGAGCTGCTTACCATAGCTAAAGTCTCTCTTCCACCCTTACCAAGACGAAAGTAGCAGTGAATTAATTTTTGCATTACAAGCTCCAACTGAGAATTTAAAATTAACAGTGAGCTCAAAAATAGTAGGCCATCCTGTGTTATAAAGCTTGAGAGTTTAAGAGAGGCTAGGATCCGTAGGAGTAATTCCTTTGTATGTAAGAGTCAAGGGTAAAAGTAATTTTGTCAGAACATTTTCAGGAATGTTTGTAGCTATGAAAGGTTTTCTGTTTATAGTATTGTTTTTGTTCTTTACTATGTAATGCATAATATAGTTGTTTTAAATATTTGGTTATACTATATGTCTTGTGATAGGTCTGCTTAATTCATATACTGTATATATTAAGTACAATGTCTTAAAACAGTGGCTGAAATGAGCCAATTACAATTAGAGCTAAAGGTCCCTTTACAATCTATTGACCCATTCTGACAATAGGAATCATCTTGAATGCAACATGTTTAAAGCCTGGTTATATTGGCTATAGCTCAATGATCTTTAGAATATTTCATGTTGGTGTGTTTTTTAGATATATGCAAGGTTATTAACTAATTTCTCATTATTTCAGAAAATGGTCTTTGATTTCGAGGTGTAATATTGAAGTTCGGAATCCCATTTAAAAACACTAAATATAGCTTAAAGGTCTTGAACAAGAGAGATAATCTTCAAATTTTGAAGGAAATTATCTATCTGCAGCATTGCGATGAGGTATGTTTTAATGAGCCTGAAATAAACACCATTGGGGTAATATTCAACTTGGGTGGGATGGTGATACTTGTTTGGATTGCATCAAAATTACAGTTTTAAATATTAAACTTAGCCGGTGAATATATAAATAGCTGACGTCTCCGTCGGTCGACAGATTCCAAAAACTCGCGAGCGATCGCCATGAAGGATGCCGGGTGTGCCCACCAGCGCCGACTATTGGCCAGATACCGCATATACTTCTCAACCAAACCAGTTTTTCTCTGTCGGTGTTAAAGGCAACACTGATTCCGCTCGCGCTTGACCTCGAGTTTTCTACCGATTGGTGAAGTACTTGGTTTTGGTCTTATTGCTTTCGCCGTGTTGGATTATTCTATGCTATCTTCAAAAGAAATGTTTTTGAAAGGAGAGGAAAAGTTTTTGCCCTTGCTTTTTTAATCTCGCTCTGGTTTTTCCATAGAGAAAAGATGGCCGACCCTTCCCTCAGTGTACGGAAGTGTGTTAAAGGCTTTTAGTAATTATTTTATCACTTTATAAATTATTGTTGATATTTATAGATTTACCTCTATATATTTTATATCTCACCCGCCTTTATTAGGCCTCTTCGATTAGCTTTCCATTTATACTAAACATCAAAATAAATTTTATGTTTTTGTTTATATGCGGCCTTTACCTATTCTTTGTAGGCGGTCCTAACTTGGAAAACGAAGTTAAACAACGTTGAGCCCATTCAACTTTTATTTTTGTTTAGATTAAAACAGTTGCTCTGTAAGAGTGATGAGATGAATATTTTTAGAAAATATTTTAAGAAATTTATTCTTTGAATAGTCTTCGTGCTGTTTTTCAAAGATGAGCTAACGTTTGGTTTATTTATGCTACGCAGTTTGCGCTCTATCGTTACGATAGAGAAAGAGAGAATCACGGTTTCACTTTGCAGAAAGAGTAAATCGATTTTGACGTTTTGTTCATTCTTCTTTCAAAGCTTAAATGTTTTAGATACTAATTTAAAGGAACATGTTAATTTTCAATTTCTTAGTCCTTTCAGTTTTTTCCTTTGGTCAAATAACCTGTTATTGACGAAGGGTGAGTGGGCCATTCTCTTGAGAGAGAGAGAGAGAGAGAGAGAGAGAGAGAGAGAGAGAGATATCCGATTTTTATTATCGTCCCAAGTCTCTGTACAAGGAGTTTGGGAGCGAGTAACTTTTTCTCGCTTCAGTTTTTTTACTCTTGTCCCAAGTCTCTGTACGGGGAGAGAGGATAAAACGTTTTAGTTTTTATTCTCGTCCCAAGGCACTGTACGGTGAGAGATTGAAAACGTAGTCCTTAGTGAACTAGTGTTTAGTCTCATCCCCAGTTACTGATCTTTTTAACTTTATATATTTCCGTTTTATTCGATATATATGTATATGTTTATTGATTTTTGCATGTGTGTTTCATTTTGTACTAATGTGCTTACATTATACGACTCATTTCGCAATTCTAACCTTTTGATTTAAGGGAGTATTGCGTGCTTTAGTTAGAAATCAGTTTTATTCATGTCTAATGTGAAATTATTAAAAAATGTGATATCAGTGAAGTAAGTGCAAAAAACATGTTCTGTGTTGCAGAGGGTTCGTTTGTTCGTGCTTGTCACTTGCCTAGTCCGAGACCTCTTTCAGGCTCCCCTGCACCAGGGAGAAGGAATGTCGTAGGACTTAAGGGAGTGAGGAGTGTAAACCAACGAACAGACGTTCCCTCAAAGGTATCAGACATTGCTCGTCAAGCACGTCCTTGCCATAAGACAGGAGAGACGAAGTTTCTCCCCGTCTTCCGATGATCCGTCTCTTTAAAAGCCTGGGCGTAAAGTTTCGAGACGTTTGAAACGTTTATTAGTTCCTTCAGAACAAGTTCAACGTCTTAGCTGTAGTCATCATAAGAGTCCCGTTCATAGCGATGACGTTCATGTTCAGACGTTTCTGCCACAGACTAGACGTGACGTTGAGCGGTAGACACCGTAGACACAACGTGACGTTGAGTGTCAGTCACCGTAGTCACGATATAGCATCGATCAGCAGTCACCGCTGTTACTACGTGACGTTTGAACGTCAGCCACCGCAGTCACAGGTTGATCCGAAGTGAAGTGTTTTGCAAGATATGCTGTTAAAGCTTTCTTCTTTAATAGAAGCTTTCGATCCTGTTCCTGTGCGAAAGGATCCTTTGCTTTTTGTACGTCACGGTTCTGGGATACGTGATTCGGGTCTTCAACCTTCTAGACGAGCTTTGTTACGCCACGCTGACGTTATCCCTAGTGACAGCTTTGCTGTTTAACGAGATGCGGAGCATAAATCTCGATGTAACTTTGATCGCTTTGAACGTCAGCCACCGCAGTCACAGCGTGACGTTGAGCTGCAGACACCGCAGACACGACGTGACGTTGAGCGGTAGACACCGTAGACATGACGTGACGTCGAGGGTCAGTCATCGTAGTCACGATATAGCATCGAACAGCAGTCACCGCTGTTACTACGGGACGTTTGAACGTCAGTTACTTCTGTCACGACGTGTAGTAGAATAACATTCTCTGCAGTCACAACGTGACATCGACCCTCCAACTTTAACTTCTGTTCATATACAAGGTGTCAGGTTTTTCCTTCACGTCATTCTGATTATAAATCTCCTTCTCGCAAGACTTTAGATTTATCAGATGATGTGCCTTCTGAAGAAGTTGATGACCCCCTTTCAACTAATGTACCTTTGGGGAGTCATTCAGAAGAGGAGTAACCTAGGGTGGTCCAACAATCCCTTGTTTTTTTATTATGAATTTCTTTAGTGAAATTTTGTCCTACTCGTTTTGTAACGGCTGCTCCGCCGTCTGAGTTTGCTCTTGGCATGACTTTCTTCGACTCCTACATTTACGAAGTCAGTTCTCTCTTGTTCTTCCAAGAGGGCCATGCTCTTACTGGGAGACTGGTTGGAATCCAGGAGAAGTTTAGGAAAGTCTGCTTCTGCTTTTCCTCCTTCTTAATTAGCTTCTCGCTCGGGCGTCTGGTGTGACACAGGAGAAGCTCGAGGAGAAGTTCTCGGCTTGGGAGTACCTGCCTCTGCCCAGGGAGACTTCTTAAGCCTAGTGGACTCTCGTCGTCGTCTAGCCATGAGACGCTCCAAGATTTTATGGTCTGCTTCAGAGCTAGACCATCTCCTGTTAGGAGTTTTTTCGAGCGTTTGAAGTTTTTTATTTGTTGGATTGGTCACTGGGAGCCTTAAGTAAGAAGGTCTCTCCAGTTGTCAATGTATTGCTGTACAATTATGTCATGCATGAACAAGGCTATCAGGGATGGCTCCAATGATCTGGCAGCCACGTTCACTGCAGGAACAAGGCTATCAGGGATGGCTCCAATGATCTGGCAGCCACGTTCACTGCAGGAGTACTTAAGATGTAAGTGCGCTCAATGTGTTCATTGTCAAGACAAAGTTCACGATGAAGACTACCAAATCTGTCTTGGCAGCAGTAAGGGAAGGCGACTGGATGGTCTCTCTCGACCTTCAGGATGCATACTTCTACATCCCGATTCATCCAAACTTTCAAAAACATCTGAGGTTTGTGGACGGGAAAGTAATGTACCAATTTCAAGCACTGTGCTTCGGCCTCATTCCTGCTCCTCTTGTTTTTACAAGGCCCTTGCAAAATGCTGCAAGCTTTCTACATTTTTTGAGGATTCAGAGCCTCCCTTTATTTTGACGACTGGCTAATCAGGGCTTCGTCATTAAATCACTGTCTGGAGAGCCTCTAATGGACATTAGACCTAACCAAGGAGCTAGGTCTCATAGTGAACGTAGAGAAGTCGTAACTTACAGTACTCCATCCCAGACTATTCTTTATTTGGGAATGGAGATACAGTGTCGGATTTTTTGGGCCTTTTCGTCTCCCACAAGAATGGAACAAGCTCTGTTAAAAGTCCTTCACTTGCAAGAGAAAAACAGTTGCTTTGTAAGAGTTTGAACGAGCCTCGTGGGAACTCTTTCATCGCTGGAGTAGTTTATCTCTCTGGGGAGACTCAACCTTTGCCCTCTCCAATTTCACCTAAACCATTGGAACAAGGAGAAGGGCTTAGAGAGTATCTCTTTCCCAATCTCCAACTCAGTCTAGACATGTCTGACTTGGTGGGACAGCAACATCAGACTTCGAGAAGGTCTTTCTCTTGCGATCAAGAACCCAATCCATGTGTTGTATTCAGATGCATCGGATTTGGGTTAGGGAGCTCCACTGGACAGTCTGGAATGCTCGGGTCTTTGGTCCACGGATCAGAAGGAACTCCATTTAAGGCAAGTAACATCTCTCCTTTGGCGAGATTTGTGCAAGGAAAAATGAATGTCTTGGCAGACTGCCTCAGCAGAAGAGGACCAGTCATCTCCATGGAGTGGACGTTGCATAAGACTGTGTGCGAGAAGCTATGGATGACATGGGGTCAACCCACCATAGATCTTTTTGCGACTTCACTGACAAAGAGGCTCTCGACTTACTGCTCTCCAGTTCCAGATCCAGAGGCAGCCCACATAGACGCTTTCCTGCTGGACTGGTCTCACCTGGACGTTTATGCCTTTCCACCTTTCAAGATCCTAAACAAGGTGCTGCAGAAGTTCACCTCTCACGAAGGGACCAGGTTGACGTTGGTTGCTCCACTCTGGCCCGCGAGAGAGTGGTTCACAGAGGTACTTCTATGGCTGGTAGACGTTCCAAGAAGTCTGCCGTTACGGATGGATCTCTTGCGACAGCCTCACGTAAAGAGATTTCATCAAAGCCTCCCCACGCTTCGTCTAACTGCCTTCAGACTATCGAAAGACTCTCTTGAGCTAGAGGGTTTTCGAAGGAGGCAGCTAGAGCGATCGCGAGGGCTAGAAGATCCTCTACCATCAGGATCTATCAGTCGAAATGGGAGGTATTTAGAGACTGGTGCAAGTCCTCCTCTATTTCCTCTTCCAAGTGCCTCTGTAGTGCAGATTGCGGATTTTCTGCTTTATCTGAGAAATGGTCGCTCCCTCTCTGCATCCACCATTAAAGGCTACAGAAGCATGTTAGCTTCTGTTTTCAGGCATAAGGGTTTGGATCTTTCTAATAACAAAGATCTCCAAGACCTGCTTAAGTCTTTCGAGACTTCCAAGGAGCGTCATATTTCGACTCCTGCTTGGAACTTGGACGTGGTCCTACAGTTCCTTATGTCAGACAGGTTTGAACCATTAAATTCAGCCTCCCTGAAGGATCTTACCCTCAAGACACTCTTTTTGGTGAGCTTGGCTTCGGCTAAAAGGGTTAGTGAGATACATGCTTACAGCAAGAACATCGGCTTCTCCGCTAATAAAGCAGTATGCGCTCTTCAACTTGGTTTTTTTGGCCAAGAATGAACTTCCGTCTCGTCCTTGGCCTAAATCATTTGAAATCCCCAGTCTTTCTGAGATTGTGGGGAATGAAGTTGAAAGAGTGCTGTGCCCCGTTAGAGCTCTTAAATTTTGTTTATCCAGAACTAAACCGCGACGAGGTTGTTTAGAGGCTTTATGGTGCTCCGTTAAGAAGCCCTCTTTGCCCATGTCTAAGAATGCGTGGTCTTATTTTATTAGACTTTTGATTCGGGAGGCGCACACTCATTTAAGTGAGAAGGATCATAATTTACTTGAAGTCAAGGCTCATGAAGTTAGAGCGATAGCAACTTCTGTAGCGTTTAAGCAAAATAGATCCATTAAAAGTATTATGGACGCGACCTTTTGGAGAGGCAAGTCGGTTTTTGCTTCATATTACTTGAAAGATGTCCAGACTCTTTATGAGGACTGCTACACACTGGGACCATTCGTAGCAGCGAGTGCAGTAGTGGGTGAAGGCTCTACCACTACATTCCCTTAATCCCAATATCCTTTTAATCTACTCTTGAAATTTTGAATCTTATTTTGGGTTGTACGGGAGACTAAGAAGTCTTTCGCAATCTTTTTGATTTGGCGGGTGGTCAAAATATTGTTTCTTGAGAGCGCCCAGATTAAGGGTATTGATGAGGTCCTGTTATAGGGGTGTTCACCCTGGATATAGCAGCTCCTGGGAGTCTTTCAGCATCCTAAGAGGATCGCTGGGCTTCGTGAGGATAGCGGACTAATGAGGCAGAGTAATTATCAGAGTCAGCTTCCTTACCAGGTACCTATACTTAAGTTTGTTTTTTGAATAGTTGTCAAAAACTCTTGAGCATATACGCCTTTATTGTTCTAATACTGGTCTCTACCCACCACCATGGGTGTGAATCAGCTATTTATATATTCACCGGCTAAGTTTAATATTTAAAAATGATATTTTCCTTATAAAATAAATTTTTGAATATATTTACCCGGTGAATATATAATATTAAAGGCCCTCCCTTCCTCCCCGATAGAGACCCTACGGACTGAGAAAAACTGGTTTGGTTGAGAAGTATATGCGGTATCTGGCCGATAGTCGGCGCTGGTGGGCACACCCGGCATCCTTCATGGCGATCGCTCGCGAGTTTTTGGAATCTGTCGACCGACGGAGACGTCAGCTATTTATATATTCACCGGGTAAGTATATTCAAAAATTTATTTTATAAGGAAAATATCATACTTTGAGGTGATTTGCCAGAAACTTGAAATAACTGAATTGATAATTGGACAGTAGAGAAACAAAACAAATCGTGAAATTGAAGGGGAATTTTTAAACTTTGTACAATGTCCATACCAAATACTCTTTGAATATTCTTTAAATTTCATACGAAGATATTTTATAAAAGCAGTACCAGCCAAATTCGGTTGAGTCCCTTGTCAGGCTGGGAGGAACTTAGAGATGAGAGGTCCCCTTTTTTGTTTCATTCGTTTGATGTCGGCACCCCCCAAAATTGGGGGAAGTGCCTTGGTATATGTATGTATGTAAAAATATTAACAGTGGGGAATATTTACCAATTATAATACTCTTCTTCTAATCTGTCATTTAAAAAAATGTTAGTTTTAGCACATTATGTAAATATTTTTAGGTATTTGAAAAGTAGTGTGAAGAATTAAGTCAAGCAGTAATAAGATATTTATATCTGTAAATGAGTGACCTAAATTTTGAGTAATTGTTAAGATTATGTTAGATCCTGAAATGATTTGAGAGAGAAAGACGTCGCTCAATATTCTCCCAAATTATTTGAAATTATTTGAAACTTGAAATGGTCTGGTACTGATTACGGTATACAGTATGTAGCCCCAAATAGCTGTAATAATCCTACTGAATATGATAATAGTAATAAAAAATAACAATAACTGCAATCATTGATGGTAATCTCTCTTTTGGCTGATAGTAATCTGCAATAAGAAATCTCTTCATATTTTTTGATAATCTTGCTTAACAATTCATATTTCAATTACATTAACAATTATAAGGAACAGGATTTCAAAGATTTTTTTAATACTGTTAAAAAGCATCTTAGTATAGAGTACTTAAATGTAAAATATTTGGGCCTGACTATAGCTAATATTTCTTAAAAATTACTTTGTAAAACCAAAAATCCTAATTGTTTTCTATTTCACAGATCAGTCAATCAAGAAATATTCACAAAGAAGAATCTGTTGCTGTGATCCCAATCTGAAAATCCGCTGAAAATTGAGATTTGAATGATCAAGAAATCTTGACAACTTTGAAGATTCTGCTGACAAGAAGAAGCCGCCACCTTTTAGCACCATTTGTCATAGTAGAACTCTAGCTAAATGCATATATGTTAGCAAACAGAGTGTTGATATAGATTCAGTTAGCTATAGTTACAATACTGTAGGGTTCAGTTTCTAGTATCGTACGTAATGACAAATTTATGAGTTCAGGATCACCTAGTATCATTTTAGTGTGAAATCTCTTGTAGTTCAGTATCGGGAATAAGACAGTCAAATATATAAGGCTACGATCATCCAAAGTTAGTTGGTCAGTAATCAGGAGAGAATATGGATTCAGGATCAATATTCATCTAGAATTCTCCAAATTGATGTCTAGTTTTAGGTAGTTCGTAGCTCCTTGATTACTTCCTAAACCATCTCTATAACTTTCTTGATTCAGAAAAGATCCCTGTAACTATTTCAGCCAGTTTTCATGTCTGAATGATTAGCTGTATCATAAATACTAGGATTTATTAAAGATTTACCCAAATCTCCTTGGGGTAGTTAGGGTAGTTTTGTAAGGTAAAACCTACGTGGCATTAACTAGGTTGTCCATGTATTATTTTTGGCTAAATTACAGGAGGTTACTTTTAATTTTATGCTGTCTTATAGATTATAGCTGAATGAGCTTCGATTAGGGCAAGGATTCGTACAGCAGTTAATTTATTATTGCAAAACTTTGAACTAATTTCTCACAAGCTACTGTCTGATTACAGTGATAGTTTGATACTACGATTACGTTATGACTTAGTTTTATACGTATGTGGTATTTCATGCTGAATTACTTGCTCAGTTACATGCTATGATAGGGAATATTAATAGAATGTAGTATATTAGTATAAAATTTAGTGACAAATGGAGAAGTTACTAAAAAATTTTCAGGCAAACTTAGATTCTTAAATTTTTTCAAAGTTTGTCATGAAAATAATGCATCTTAATAGACTTTAAAGATGGTGTAAAAGCAAATACTTTTTACATGCTGTTAGATATCATATATATAACATTACTATTATTATGTATCTGTATATTTCAAGACACTGTTGGCAATTATTGTCCAAAATGAAAGTTGTATTTAGAATTGAGTGCAAATCAATAAGTAAACTCAAATCAAAATAACTCCATTAAGAGTTACGTATATTGACAATAGTTTGGTAAATAGGAATTAATAATCAAACTCAAATTGAATGTGTAGCTCTAAGGGGATAGTTGCAATATTGGCAATGGTAGTTTTGGTATGAGAATTACTGAGTAAACTCAAATGAAGAGCTAGGGTTGATGGGAAGTCTTTAGAATCTCTACAGAATTTGAATTGATAACAGAATTTAAATCAAAACTGTTATTTATAAGAGATTTTCTTTCAGAGAATGTTATATTACGTACTATTTGAGTTAATAAGTTAAGTTGACTTTGAGAGTTTTGGATAGTTAAGATACATTAGGGAAAAAAATTAATAAGTAAACTCATTCATGAGATTGCTCATTATGTTCAATTGATAGGCAACCTTGAATTATTTAAAACATCTTGATGTGTCAGGATTTTGTTGTAAAAGGGAGATTGATTTTTAAGTGGGTTCTTAGCTATCACGATAGTTACTAAATTACCTTTCATATTATAAAGTACCGCTTTAAGTTGCTATATAAGATATAGATAACTTCAGGGCACCAGTAATATCAAAGCAATTACCAGGAGTTGAATCTTATTGAAAAGTTTTTTTCTCATCTTAAGAACAGTCATTTCAGTCAACGATATCAGTTTTTTTTTCAGAAAGGAAACATTTTAGGTCCTTTTGGCTTTGTAAATGCAAATGGCCAAGATATTCATACTTATCTTTATTGATTGATAGGGTCTGTAAACTTTTGAAATTCCGAACGCCACAGTGTCTTGACAATTTTGTTTTTTTAATGTTGATGTACTTCACACAATTCCCACTGAATTATATAAGTTCTAGTTAAGTTAAAAATTCAATTTGCAACTTTGAATAATGGGAAGCTTTTGTAAAACCAAATTGTAAAATTTTATTGTACAAGGACTTCTGTATTTCAACTTGCACTCAGTTCTCTATACTTCTCTTAGTCTAATGGGATCTGATAGCCTAGAAATATTTTATATCTTTACGTGTGTCTAACTTTATGATCCTGTTGTCTAGGTTTTAGACATTTTTTAATTTTCAGGACTGTTAGAGCAACCATCCTTTGTAATGCTATTAGCTATGGAAAGAGATCAGAGACTTATTGAAAATTAGTTATAGCAACTAGTCTTTAGAATATCATTAGCTATAGAAAGGAATCAAAGACTGTTATTGAAAATTAATTATAGCAACTATCCTTTACATTGCCGTTAGCTACAGAACGGGATCAGAGACTGCTATTGAAAATTAAATAATAGCAACTATTATTTGCAGTGCCATTACCCATAGAAAGGGATGAGAGAGACAGTTATTGAAAATAGTTTTACTTGGTCCAAGTTTTCAGAAATCTGGAGTAGCAATCAGTGTTGATTGCTATAGAAAACTAACATGCCTACAATTTTATCACTGTTAGCATTCGCTTGAGATTCTCATATAGGATTCAAACTTTATCTTCTCTCCCAATTCTCAGTCTTAACATTCTAAGCTGTTCTGTTCTGTTCTGAGATAGAGAGTTAAATCTTCCCTAGTTAGGTTAGTAAACTATTCTTTAAGCTAAAGTATAGATATATTTGTGAATTATTGAGATTTTTACTGTAATGTTAGAGCAGTTATCTGTTCCTTGATTGAAGTAGAGTTTCATCTTTCTACAATTTCTGATAAGGGAGGCTTTTTGCTTTTGAGTGTTAATTATAAAGTGAGAATTGTAGCTGAGTCTTTAAACATTGCTTTTTTATCCATCCACTTTAAAAAAACTTAGTTATTGCTCATTATTCCTGTGACCAAGTTGAAGTACAGATGTTCCATTTTATATCCAATGCGTAGATAGAGAAATTGGAAAGACTGTAGATAGAAAAACTTGGAAAGAACTAAATAAAGGACTCCTCGGAGTCAGCATTGCAATGGCCCGTGGAGGCTGAGTGTTCTCAGCGGGATGTGGCCAGTCAGTTATCAGTTTCGGAGCCAATTCAAAGGTTTTTAAGCTGACAGCTGATTGCTGAGATGGGTGGGAGAAACACCTCCCCTCCCTTGTGCTCTTCTAGATGCATATTTCCGTTTTCTCTGTCACTGCTGAAGAATGTTTTAAGTCCCTTTTTGATGTAAAAGCTGCTATGTGCAGAGGTTTAAGGTGGTGTGGTGGCAAGGTTACTCCTGTGATGTGCCTTAGCTTCATTTTTTCTTTTGTTTATGATGAATATGGTACCTAAACAAACTTTTGTTAATTGTTCATGAATTGTGGTGTAGAATTTGTTGCAATATCAAAGTGTAATAGCCTGATTTATGTAAGTACAGTTTCTCTGTGGATGACAAACAAATCCTACAGGGTGCAATATATATTTACATTATGCTTTCAACTTGTCATAGGTTATCGATCAGGACGTCCTGTGTTGGTAAAGAGAATCGGATTTTTTCTTTCTCTAGGTCATAGAAAACCATAGAACCACGAACATTCGGATTGTTCAACTTTTGTGTAACATTTATATTTTGAATTGTTGTATCGTAATTCCCATATTCGCGTTTATTTCCTGGCTAAATCCATGTATATTTGATGATGTAATAGGAAAAAATCATAAGCATAGAGCATTTTCTATTATGAGCAGAACATGTCATTTTTTTTGCTTAGTGTGAAATTGATTGACTATCACATGCTGATTTTTTTCTCTTGGCAGTAGTTTACATGAAACTTTGTTTTACAGATTTAATCTATATCTTCCCAGATGTCTTAAAAAGTAAAAAATTATAGATTTTAATACATTCAGTAAGTTCAAAGTTATTCCTTTGGTTAAGTTTATACGAGTACTTTTTATTACATTCAAGGACGCATACTGACATTTCGAAAGGTGGTACCAGTTTGGGGCTTAAATAGCTTTTCGTCTTAAGCTTGGTATTCATGTTGTGTACCTGAAATAAAGGAGGGATAAATAACATGATGGTCACTTTTAGATGTCTGTGGGAGATACCTTACAAGATATATCACCAGTAATTTATAAGCTATACAAACCACATGCGAGTCAAAGTAAATTATTGGTTTAGTTTGTAAGGTGCAATCTACGATATAGTACTGTAATTGGAAAGTTTAGTAAATAGGTATTTTTTTCACAGTTGAATCATTCCGAGATATTTACCCTCGTAAAGTTTTTGGGAAGTCGTTCTTCAGGCATATTAATCATGTGACCAAGCTAGCATAGGTAGCATTTAGTGGACATGGCTTCCGTGCTTCTACATCCTGTTTGTTCCAGAATCTGTGTGTTTGGAATTCAATCTTTCCAGGGCTGGCCCACAATTTTCAAGTTTAACAAATGTTTGAGGTGATGTCGGTTGAGTCCATGCCTCTGCCCCAAGGGGAAAGTGTTGAGAATATGTAGTTCTTTAAAGACTTGGAATTTAGTGGTTAGTCAGGTGTTTGTTCTGATAAACCCTGGTCCTCAGCCTGCCCACAGCACATGAAGGCCTGTGTTGTTTTACTTGGTATGTCCTTGATTTCAGTAATGAATGACACAATGCTACCAAGGAATTTAAAGAAATACCACACGTAGTTGTGTATCATTAGCGTTGAAAATGGGCACATTCTGATTTGGTTCAGTTTTGTGCTAGGATTTCTGTTTTCCATTTATCAAGCTATAAGGCTAGTCTAGTGTATTGAAGAAAGTGTCGATTTATTGTGGCAACTCTGGGATGTTGACCCAAATGGGAGGACCATCAGCATATACCAGGTCAACCAATTAGCAAGTAAAAGTTTGTGTATGATGTTGAACAAGCTGCTTTCCATTAGGTATCTTATTTGGATTCTATCCCCTTGATTTATACTAAAATAGTCATTATAGAAGAGATGAACAGATAGAAAATGATAGGGATCAGAACATCACCCCGCTTTACTCCTATTTCCATAGGGAAAGATACGGATTCCAAGCAGCCATTTCTGACTTTTGCATCCCCACGTGAGGCACAAGAGCTGCAAGGAACTTCATATCTTGCTAGTCTCTTTCAAAAGGACTCATGGGGGACCATTTTGAAGACATTGGTTAGGTCAGTGTAAACTATGCTTAGTTTGTATTTTACTCTCGACATTGTTTCTATATTTGTCTGAGTAAAATGTCCATAATCACTTCTCTTTCTTGCAGAACATATTCAGATTTAGTTAGATAAACACGAGAACACAACACTTGAGTTTTATACCAGCTGTATATAGATGGGAAATAGAATGGCTGTTTTGGTAGTTGCTTTAGACCTCATTCTTGAGGAAATTACTTTTTGTGTCTGTTGAGGATTTTGTGATTTACTCTTCCCTTCATAGAGCACAACTAATCCTGAGCAGCTTGAATTTTGTGAAAACATCCACCGTGCTTGGAAATTTCACCAGGAGTGTTATTAGTACTTTAACTTTTGCCTTCGTTAGTTCTTTTTATTACATTTAGAACTTTGTGCAATTATTTAAACTTACTGATGCCCTGGGTAAATGGCACATTAGGCATGGTATTAATAACAAACTCATCAAAACCAGCATTGAAATGGTTCTGCGTAGCTCAGCTGTTATTAGATGATGGTTGTGCCGTCAAGTGAGTCTGTGGGAGAGTTGTGTTTTTCTTAGGGTCATAAATGTATTTGATGGCATTATAAAATCCTTGCATGTTGTTTGCTCTGCAAAGTCTATTTTCTTAAGACTACCCTTTCTACCAAACATCAGTTCTGTAGTAAATGTATAAGTTGGACAGGACAGTCATGCCAAGCAGTTAAGCTGAGCATTCTTTCAAGCTAGGCAGTTAGGCAGAGCATTCTTTTAAGGTAACCAGACAAGCAAAGCATCCTTTTAAGACACAGTTAAGCCAAGAGTCTTTAAATCAAGCTTCCTTTAACTCTGCCAAATTTACCAAGCATACTTTAAGCCAGACAGTTTAGCCGAGCATTCTTTTAAGCTAGGCAATTAAGCCGAGCATCTTTAAGTTAGGCAGTTAAACCGAGCATTCCTTTAAGCTAGGCAGTTAAGCCAAGCATTCTTTTAAGCTAGGCAATTAAGCTGAGCATCCTTTTAAGCTAGGCAGTTGAGGCGAGCATTCCTTTAAGCTAGGCAGTCAAGCCGAGTATTCCTTTAAGCTAAGCAGTCGAACCAAGCATTCTTTTAAGCTTGAAAATTAAGCTATTGATCATTTAAAGCCAGCCAGTTAAGACTTAAGACAAACATCATTTATAGCCATGTGGTTAAGCCATGTATCCTTTAAATGAAGCCTCCTTTAACCTAGCCAGTTATGCCAAGCATCCCCGAAGCCAGGAAGTTTAGCCACATTCTTTAAGCCAAGCAATTTAGCAAAGTATCCTTTACCCCAGGTAGTGAGCTAACCATCTCCAAGCCTGGAAGTTATGCCAAGCCTAATCTTATGATTCACGTTTACTCAGACGGGAGTTTATACCATCTCCAAATACTTTTTTAAAGTCTGACTTGGAGCTTTGGGGCTCTGAAATATCCAGAGTCTAAAGCAAAAACTGATTTCTAGAACAGTTTCTTTTCTTTACTTCAATGGTTCGAGGGAATATCGACCTCTTTTTTTACGTTGCTTTTTCAACTGAAGTATTAATTGACAGGGCATTATCTGTATGAAATGTCTTAAAATATTCCACGGAATAGATCAAATGGAGGAGTTAGTTACCCTTTTCTTTTCAAAATTTAAACTTAACTTTATATATCCCTAGTGTGATGTAGTGATGCAGTGGTGATAAAAGTTTTGAATATTAAGGTTTTCAGAAAGTGTTACAAGATTTCATTTATCTTGGCTTTGTAAAAAACACCCTGAAGTAAAACTAGTATAGCCTTTCATCACTGCAAATGTAAGGACTTTGCTGTTATATGATCTTATGACTGGAATTCATTGTTTCGACTGGATCCTACAGGCCTTATGTCTGATCTTTGATAACTTCATTTGAGGTCAGGATCAGATTGTAAGTTAGAAATGCCATTGATGTTATTGGTTTTACACGGATATAGATTTCCTTTTGGAAAAAAAAATTTTCACCCAATTTGTGAATGGATTTAAAAAAAAAATTTCAAGTTTTAAACCTTTGCAGTTTCAGAAACTAAGTCTATGATATTTTTATGGTAATGGCAATCAGGGAATCCCCTGAAGATATCGAGTTTAAGATACATATCGTCTTTTTTACTTAATGTTTTTTCCTATTTATAATTGATCTTCATTCTTGGAGCGTTGAAATTATCATTTTACAAACCTGTAGAATGCAGTTTTGATCTGGCATTTGACAAGTTATTTTTATTCATTTTTGGTAAAAGGTTAAAATTATGAAGTTACTTCATAAAAGTGAATTCTATTATATGGGAAATCTTTAATACGTCTAACTTGTGACTAGTAACTGCAAATCTTGATAGGATTTGACTTTGATTAGAAAGTGTTGAACTCAAACAATTTTCTTCTTGGTGGTCTAGTTTTCGACTGAGACACATCCTGTAGTTAATGACAGATAAATATGGAAACGTGGAAGAATTGGTTTATGATAGTGGAGTTTAAATATAAAAAGTTTGCTTGTGATAGCCTATATTCAGTTAATAGAAGATGACATTGCATTTAATATCCTGATGTTGGAGGGTGATAAAAAGATGGTGTTCAACCATCAGTATGTGATAGTAGAATTTTATGTTCAGATTCTAATACCACAATGGAATTTTGACTTATTTTTTGTAAGCTTGTAACATCAGGGAAACATTCAGGGCATCTGTGTGCATGTGCTGCTGATAAATGTGAGCAGAATGCACCACCACCAACAACAACAACAACTATTATTACGTATTAGTTTGATATTCAATTTGCATTTTGATCACAGTCTTGGTTGTTTGTACATGTGCAGAAATCATCTTCAATACTAGTTAATTCCTTGATAGTGTGTGTGCAGCTTAGCATATGTTAACTGGTGTTTTGTTTAGATGCTGTGAGCTCGGAAAACATTTCTTGTTCCAGGTATATGTTTTTCACTAAGCCTTTTGTCGTGAACAATTGATCCTGTTTTTCATTGTTATTCATAAAGTATTGTCCTGTACAGATTTTGGCATTAAAATATCTCTTTATGATGATTTTAGGTTTATAGTTTAAAAAGTGTTTTTCTAGTCATTAGGCCTTCAGAATCTCTTATTTTGAGGATTCGGTATTCGTTGTCTTCAATATTATTCAACCTTAAAAAGAATGCAGCTTAGAATATTTAAAGGGCATTATTTTTGAACTAGAAATTCAGAAAAAATCTCTAGATATTTAAACTTCATCCAGTCTTTATTCTACAGCATTTGAGCCGGGCTTTTTCTCATATTCAGAAAGTGCCTGTAGGGTCTTAAAAAGTCTTGGTTCAGGTGTCTGTCCCGTACAGATTTTGGTCTTGAAAAGTTGTAGTTCAGGTGTCTGTCCTGTATAGATTTTGGTCTTGAAAAGTTTTGTTCTGAAAGTGTGTCCTATGTAGATTTTGGTTGTAGAAAGTCTCAGTTTCTGTTACTTTTAACTAGAAACTTTAGAGACTGGTACATTTTAATTTAGAAAGTCTCCTACTGTCAGACCTTATCAATCGTGGAATTGCTACTTGTGAGTTTGGTTTTTTGTGGTAAGCCCCTGCAATTCTTTAAGAAAAAGTCTGCGGGTAGCTATTCACCATCATTTATCACCAAATATGAAACAAACCTCGGTAGAAAAGACAAAAATTCATAAGAGTTTTACACTGGTTTGAAGATTACCTTACTCTTTCCTGGTATATAATTTGAGTTTGCTGTTCTGTATTTGTATGTTAATATGCATTTACACTCGTCTGTGAATGTTCTTTATTTGAAAAGACAAAAAGGTTATAAGCAATATAATTTAGGTATACCTGTATCAGTGTTACTTGACTGTTCTGGCAGGTTAGTTTCACTGGATAACTAGGGTTTGATAAAAAAAAAAACTCACCTTAGTTTTGAATATTACTAAAGCAGGTGTACCTTTAGCCTTGTAAGAACAAAGGCTGCACAACATATACAGTTACATAAGGGAAGCATAAGATGACAATTGTGAGGTTAAATAAAGGAATTTTCAAGCCCTTTGTAATGTTGGCCCTGTCTTGTCTACATGGTGTTATATAGCTGTGAATGCATTCTTGTTTGATGTTATATTATTGATTACTTTTTCTCAAGGATGAAATAAAATTTTCCTTAGACAGCATTAGTGTGTCAGTAAGGGTACAGAAACATTTACCCTTGGTTTTTCAGCTTTCGCTGGTGTGTGTTGTTACCTAACCTCCCAAAATAGTAAGGGCTGATTGTGCTTGGTTATTTTGCCTCTTGAAACATTTGATTTATGATTCAGAACTCCCAGGAGTTCAGGCAACATTTCTCGTTAATAAGAAGTTTGCTTTTCATTGAATCTGGTGTAGAACTCTCAAAGTCTATCTTTGTTCCAGAAAGTACTTGTCTGTTAGTCTATATTCTTAACGTTGAGAATTGTGATGATCTTTGATACTTATAAGTTTAGAAAATCTCCTCCTAGTTATTAGATTTTGACAGGTTTTTTTTAGTCTTTTAGAATGGTAGTTGACTTACAATATATACAAAGCTTTAAATACTGAAAGTTGGACTGTCTGTATTATAATTTAATTTGTCTCTTCGCTAAAGTTAAATCAATTTGTAACTTTTCTTTGCTAAAAAGTCTGTTAGCTAGTAGTCAGACATCTGGCTTTCAGATTTTAGTATTTGATATCAGAATACCCAAAATGCTATGATAGTCTCAGTTTGTGAGTTTTTGTAGTTGTCAATTCATATGTCTGCAGCTTACGAAGAGATGATCGTTTTGTGATAGTTTTACCCATCAAGTATGATAGTTCCATAGAATGTATTTTCTACTTACTATCAACTTTTATGTCATAAGTAGAGTTTTTTTTGCAAAATATGCCTCTTATATTATTTGCCGGGAAGGATAGATTTTGATAAGCGCGCTCTACATTTAAAATGTGTTTTCGGAGGGATCCACCCAGAAAGTAACTCCGTTCACAAGTTTTTCCCTTTTTTGAAGGGCTTTGGTAATATTTTGGCTTATTCTAAATCCTGTTAGGTATTCTAGACCATTTTGCTAAGAACATCTGGGTGTTATTTGCTTCAAGATGTCAGTTTGCAATATTTTTCTGCTTTAAAAGTGATAGATCGTGAACCGCTGCCTAGCTCAAAATTCCTGCTTTAAAAGTGATAGATCGTGAACCGCTGCCTAGCTCAAAATTCCTGCTTTAAAAGTGATAGATCGTGAACCGCTGCCTAGCTCAAAATTCCTGCTTTAAAAGTGATAGATCGTGAACCGCTGCCTAGCTTAAAATTCCTGTAATTTTTACTTTTTTCACCATGAAGTTTGTTAGTCTTTGCTGAGGCTTAAGTATTGAGAGGTTCATGCACATGAAACGGTGAGATTTGCACCTAGAATCTTTATGGTATTCAGCCCAGATAATGTGAAGATTGTTGTCTAAAAAGTGGCACACTTTTGTACAGAAAGTGATGTTTTATGCCTAGAAATTGTTGTTTCCTAGAAATTGATGTTTTTTTCCCTAGAAAGCAGTGTTTTTTCAACTAGAAAGTGGTGGTTTTTCAACTAGAAAGCGTTGTTTTTTAACTAGAAAGTGGTAGTTTTTTCAAGTAGAAAGTGGTGTTTTTTCCTAAAAAGATTTTTCTTTTTACCTAGAAAATCGTGTATTATGCCTGATGGTATTTTTTTGGTCCAGAAAGCGTTTTGCTTTGAAAAGGTATTGCGTATCCTAGTTTATTTTTAATAAGGTTTGCTATCTTGGAGGATGTACAGGATGCTTATAGTGTTGATTTTATCAACGAACTGCATTTTGAGAGATTTTCGGTCTACAAGGTATTTGTCCGAGTGATTCAAGTCTTTGAAGTCTCTGTTTGGAGATTTTTCCTTTTGGCTTGAGTGTTTGTTTGAGCTTGTTTTCAGTCAAGCTAAGTCTTATTTCTTGAGCTGTTATTGGATCAGGAAATTCTAGACAGTTTCTGAGAGTTCCTTTTTCCCGCTTAGCAGCAGTAGCAGTAGTTTATATATGGGTTTGGCAGGGCTGTAATTTTGGAAAATCTGGGCTTCAAACAGTCACGGTATCATATAAACTGTAATTAGCTCTAATACTGAAAGAACTCAATTAGAAAATGGTCCTCCAAAAAAGTCATATTTACTCAACAAGATAATTTAGTTTTTGAGCGGTTTTCACGGTCCTGTCTTGCATGGAAAATCCCTGAGCTCAAGACCTACAAGATTTGTTTGTCTTAAACATTCTTTAGAGTGTAAAGACTATAGTGTAATTTGAGTTGTCTAATCCACACCATCATGAGTACTTCATGAACAAAAAGAGAAGAAAATTGTTCTCAAAAGTCTTTAGTATATCATAAGTATTTCTGATGTCAATTCAGTTTGTTATACATTTTTTGAGGAAAAATTTTTGTATGACACTATATAATGCTGTTTCTTTGTGGAAGTATTTGTAGCAAGTGTTATAATTGGGTAAACTTTCAATCTTTAGGACATCGTTATGGTCCATAATTCCAGAATACAGTATTGTAAATGCTAAAAAAAACTAAAGTTTTTGTAATGAAGATTATCAGGTGATACTGGCATTTTAGATTTGATTCTTGATTCAAGTTGTCTAATTTGGAAGCATTAAAATCCCCAGAAATTTTGTTCCAAACTAGTTTTAACTGTCCATGAAACATGGCAATAAGTCTGGCCCTTTCTACAATATGAAAGGGCAATATTCTTGGTTTTGGGATTTTATTTTTCTAACTATAAAACTATCTTTAGTCTTGACTACCCTGTTATGATAAGCATTATGAAATAGTTATGATTAATTTTAACCTAGTTCTATGATTTTCAGTCATATTTGCCTATTTTACAATTTTCAGTCATTGGCTTTTTTTTTTTTTTTCGATTTTCAGTCATATTGGCCTGTTCTATGATTTTCAGTCATACTGGCCTGTTGTATGATTTTCAGTCATACTGGCCTGTTCTATGATTTTGAGTCATATTGGCCTGTTTTACAATTTTCAGTCATATTGGCCTGTTTTACGATTTTCGGTCATATTGGCCTGTTTTACGATTTTCAGTCGTATTGGCCTGTTTTACGATTTTCAGTCGTATTGGCCTGTTTTACGATTTTCAGTCGTATTGGCCTGTTTTACGATTTTCGGTCATATTGGCCTGTTTTACGATTTTCAGTCGTATTGGCCTGTTTTACGATTTTCAGTCGTATTGGCCTGGTTTACGATTTTCAGTCGTATTGGCCTGGTTTACGATTTTCAGTCGTATTGGCCTGATTTACGATTTTCAGTCGTATTGGCCTGATTTACGATTTTCAGTCATATTGGCCTGTTTTACGATTTTCAGTCATATTGGCCTGTTCTATGATTTTCTGTCATTGTCCTGTTCTTATAATTGACATGGAACCAAGCCTGTTTTAGTGAGCAATCTTAAGGGAAAATTCTGATAGTCTTGTAAAACTTTTTAGATGAAATTTAATATTGAGTAGCAAGAATCATTAAACATCAAATGAAATGTCTGAATGAAACGGACCTCTATGTTCAAATGGCACAAAAATCAATATTTGTAGCCCTGTATAAGTTAGCAACCTTGAGATAAAGTCTAATAGGCTTGTAAAACTTGAAGACGCCCTAGCAGTACTAACCAAACTCAGTTAAGTCCCTTGCCAGGAAAGGAGGAACAAAGAGGGAAAAAATAGCGCTCTTGATCTTCCCTGGTGTTGGCTAACCCCCCTAAAAAAATGTTTGGAAAGTACCATGGTATATAGACAAAACTTGAAGGGTGGAATCTTAAAACATCAAATAGAATGTGGTGAACTTGTGGTAACGTCCCTGAATGGTGATGGCCAGACAGTGGTTTGAGTTAACCTCAAACTCGTTATTTACTTTGGGTTGTTGTAATCTCATCATCTTTGTTGGCTTAAGGTTGGTGTTTTTGGGGAGCTTATAGGTCTATTTGTAAGTCATCAGCAACCAGTGTCTAGTCCTCCTTGGTCGTAACTTGGCGTCTGATCACATTCATATATGGTCAGTCTCTCGAGCATTGTCCTGCTTGATAGGGTCATGTCACTCCCTTGCCTCTGCAATTAATGAGCGGCCTTTAGGCTTCTTGACAATTATCTTGCAATGGAATAAATTTTGTAGGGCTGTTGAGTCATCAGAAACCATTGCTTGGTTGTCCTTGGTCCTAGCTTGGCTGCTGATCATACATATATATGGTCAGTCCCTAGGACATTGTCCTGCTTTATAGGGCAATGTCACTCCTTTCCTCTGCCATTCATGATTTGCCTTTAAGCATCTTACTTGCAAAGGAATAAGTTTTGTAAGGCTGATCTCACAGACTCTAAAAGTGGCCCACTGGTTCACGTGTAAGTATTTTAGCTTTACACGTCTAATTTACCTGACTTAATCACTTACATGAAATGATATCGAGCCACGAGACGATTTAGGTGTTTTTGTCACTTGTCTGCTTTTGAAAGGAAAGTGTGTGTCTTGATGTAATTAACTATTGTAACTGACTAAAGGATGACTTGTAATTTGAAATAAAAGTAAATTTTATTGAAGTTTGTTTGGTTTACTCGTGAAATTCCCGTTTTTTTAATGTTTTGAATTACGTTTGAAGAGGAAATTTCATAATTTTCTTGATTGAAAAGACATCTGAAAGGTATTAGAAGTTTGTAAATAAAAAGTTATGAAAACTGCTGTTAAATGAGGTAGCACCAAATTAGATATATTAATTATCCAATTGTTGAAATTATAATTTTCTAAGTCCTTGAGAGAAGACGATTTGATGAAATAACGAAAATTAACCTAAAACAAATTAATTGTTAAGTCTATTTAACCCACAATAACTACCGTGAAATTAATTTAAATTTTAAAAAGTAATTCGAATTAATGTCGATTTAATTGGATAAATTAGTAAAGTTTTGTATTAATCTTGGTAGGTTAATTGGGTAATCCTTAAGATTTAAAGATCTAAAAATAAGTCGAATTAATGTTAAGACATTTAATTGGGTGATTAAATTATTGTATTAATTTTAATGGGTTCAGCCTTTAAATAGGCATTTTGATGAAAACGAAAATGGCCACTTTGATTAAATAATGTGTGAAATAACCTTAAGGGCCAAGCTATGAGATTTAACATCTTAAAATGTAAAGATCATGCAAAGTAAACTAATTGGGCAAGTTAGATTGAACTAAGTTTTAAAGAGTAAGAGAGAGAGTATTTTAAGCGTAAAAAATCTTGATAAGGTGCAATATACCCAGATAAAAAACTCAGCATGTGAAAGACAATTTTACAATAGCATTAAATGATTATTGGTTTTGGTAAACAATATATATGCAATATTAAAATTGCAAATAGAAACAATTACAGTAATTTGATGTCAATTATGGAAAGAAGAAAAAATGACAATTTAAAGCTCGTGAAATATGCAATTGGTCTTTAAAATGAATTTGAACCTAGTCAAAGAATATGTCTAGAAAATAAATATTCCAAATTATCGAATTTCAAAAATAAAAGAAGTCTTTAGCATGCTTAATTCTGGTCATGCTAAAGAATATGCCTATCAACCTATAGGCAATTAAAGTAAGAAAATATTTAGCTAAATTACGATTTAAAATAGATTTAAAATTTTATCCAAATTAAAACTTCCAAAAAAGTAAAAACTACAGTAATAGATATTTTGTAAAGAAAAGTCTTTGAAATATAGTTTTTGTTTTGATTAAATTATCAAATTAAATCTCCAACTGAAGTTTTCCCAATCATCAAAAGTACATGGAAGAAGTCAGAAAAAGGTTGTAGAAGAACGAGATTTAAATTCATTATTGAAATTGTAAAGTAAAAATTAATTCGATAGGTTAATATAAAGAACTAAATCTATTAATTAAATTGTATTCGCAAAGTTAATTGAACGAATGAAATCTTATTCAAATTGTAAAGTAAAAATTAATTTAAAAGTTAAAAGCAAAAGCAAAATGTGTTAATCAAATTGTAAAATTAATTAAAAAAATTATGAAGATCTGTTAAATTGTAAAGTAAAAATTAATTCTAAAAGTTAAAAGCAAAAGCGAAATGTGTTGATCAAATTGTAAAATTAATTCGAAAAAATATAGATCTGTTAAATTGTAAAGTAGAAAATTAACTAAAAGTTAATAGAAAGAACGAAAAATTTTAAATAAATTGTAAAGTAAAATTATTTCTATAAGTTGACGTAAATAGCGAAATCTGGTAAATGTAAAGTATGATATTTTCAGTTTAAAATTCAAAAGAATTTGCTATCATTTGTGTACT
>NC_090750.1:90867433-90979933 GCF_036898095.1 Palaemon carinicauda
TATTCAATCTCATGTCTAAGGTCAAAATATCTAGTAACTTCAAATAGAAATAGTAGAATTTACAGCAGCAGCAAAGTAAAGCTACAGTACCATAGCTCATTA
Organism: Palaemon carinicauda; assembly: GCF_036898095.1. Taxonomy (NCBI): domain Eukaryota; kingdom Metazoa; phylum Arthropoda; class Malacostraca; order Decapoda; family Palaemonidae; genus Palaemon; species Palaemon carinicauda. The sequence continues at coordinate 90,867,536 of NC_090750.1, forward strand.
AGACGACAAAAAACACCTGACAAGTTATGGCTGCAGGGGACAAAGATAGCTGGAGCCAAAATCATAGATGCTCTCAAACCATTACCCTATATCAAGACAAAATATCCTTTGGGTTTGAACACTGGTAGAGGCATTTCACAGCAACAATAGAAGGGAAAATACTACAAAATGACGAAAATGCATCCTATTTCCAAATTAAAGACAAAAGATTCAGGTAACAGTTTTAGTTTCATTCATCGAATTTGAGCTATAGGGCCCACTCAAGGGTCAGAAAGGTATTCTGTGCTAGAACCATGGAGCGAAGAAACGGAACACTAGAGATAACGGGCACAAAAGGTAAGGAAGGTACTGGTGAGCAGGTATTTGTAAAAAGTCCAGATAAGTGGCCACTTACAAGGCACAGGTGATAGGGCTGGCCCTGATACAGCAATATGTTAGCGTTCCCAGTGTTAGAAAATACCAATAAGCAAATAGGAGGTCGAATAGCCAATAGCAGAATATCATTAGAAAAATTTCATTCTTTAACTTGCCCTGGGAACGGAATGAAAATATTTCAATGCTTTTCACAAAAGGGGACTTAAAAGCACAAGAGGCTAAAGGATTTGCATTAGCAGGCTTGTCTTTTCTGCTACACAATTTGGGACTACTTGTCAACTGTCCAAGAGGAACAGGTAGCAGAGTGTTATCTTTACAGCAGAACATGAAAATTAGACAAAACACACTGATCCAAATAACCAAAAAAGCATATGCTGTAACATAAAAGGCCAAAAGAACATTCGACAGACCCGACAAATGGCAAAACAACAGAGGTTAAATCCATATAACCACAAAAAACATTAGCTGTAACATACAGCTCAAAACCCTGACATATCTGAGGACTTGAGGTTCCAGGAAATTAGTTTTGACTTGCAAACCTTGTCGACAATTTTCTTACTAAGCAACAATAGCAAATCCTACTCTTCAAAGTACAGTAATTATTAAATTCTCTCACGAACATCAAAGAATTAGTACCAATATTACTCCCTGTAAGACCATTGCACAAATTTTTACAGGCATAGGAACAAAAAGTTATTGCAACTCTTCAGTGACCTTCTAGCAAGTTCACAGACAATGTATGCAGCCATTCTTCGAAGCGAGTATCATTACTATTGATCATTGCAAGACGTGTTGATATACATGGCAAATAAGGGAAAACACCTAAAATTGTAAAAATAGACACAACAAATAATTGGATGCAACAGTTTAAGAATATTCAGGTAACCTAATGAATAAAAATAAAAAGAGAGAGAGAGAGAGAGAGAGAGAGAGAGAGAGAGAGAGAGAGAGAGAGAGAGAGAGAGAGAGAGAGAGAGAGAGAGAGAGAGATCAATAAAACACAAGAACCATTTTTATTAAAAAAAAAAAATTGACTCAAAATATATACAGTACAATACATATATAAAAAATCAAAATGTATTTAACAATTCATTATTGTCTATCTACGTACGAAGCCACAGTACATGAAAGAAACTTTTTTTTGTGGCTCAAAAGTAATGATTACATAGTTTTTGATTTGCAATAATTCAACATCAATCAGTTTTATAAAAATACAGAAAATAAATCTGACCCTTTAAAGACATTGGGAAAGAGTAGCAAGAATTACAGGAACGCTGCCTACCCAGTACTGCGACGGAAGTGCCACCGACACAGACCTAAATGGTGACTCAGAAATGGAGAGCTGCTTTTAAGGATGCTATGTGTAGGTACAGCATAGGCGAAGGAAATGATAATGGATAAGTAATTTGAAATGGTGCCAAAGAAAAAGGGATACAGTTTGTGAAAACTGGGTTAAAAGAGAAAGAAGTTTATAATATTCAGTAAAAATGAGGGACAGAAAAAAGTTTATATTTAGAAAAAAAAAAAAAGAAAAAAAGGGAGGGAGGGATAAGCAATTTGATACCGTATATTTCCACGTATGAGGTTATCCTTGAATCCTGAAATTCACCCCTGAAAATTGGGGGTCGTCTTATACAACCGATATGAAAGTGACACCTTAAATTCCCAGTGATGTTTATTGGTAGGCTGACCTAGGCCTCTCTATGATAACTGATAATAAAGGTAACCAAACTACTGTATATTTATCTTAACATATCCTCGACAAATTTATGATAAACAGCGTATTTGAGCATATCAACAATGAAATCAACTCTTATCTATGGGAGGAGTCCAGCTGAGAGAAGGTAAACTGTTATTGTAACATTTTCTGCAACCTTTATCTATCTCTAACCATTCGATAATTTTAATGATAGGGTTAATGAAGGTAATATATTTGTATCAGTATAATGCTAATTTTTCATTGAAAATTCATCATAAATCAACTACCTTCACTCTTTCTCTAATCCCACACCATCTTCTGTCACACTGAACGTTCTAGCGGCACCACAAATGTTTGATTCCTTGGCTGCCTATATAACTTTTAAAACTAGCCTCATACCTTCATAATTTTGCAAGTGGTTCCATAATTCACGTGGATACAAGTTGATAAAAATATTAAACCGATTTACAACTGAAGTTAGGAAAAATATTTTGGAAATGAAACTTATCATTGGTCATAGTTAAAAAAAATCATAAGACTGAAATTGTCGTAAATTAGCATGCTGTCATTAGCGGTAGTGTTATTCTTGAACAAATGCAAACAAAACGGTTAGTAAAATATTTGTAATTACATCATCTCAACTTTAAAAATCTCTTAGTATCATTAGTTATCGATTGGATATATATATATATATATATATACGTTCATTAGTTTAAGACTGGTAATGAAACACAAACAAAACAATGGTTTCTATTTTAGGCGGCATATTTAGGACAAACATGATATAAGATCGCCTTTATTTATTATATTTCGAGTTTCCGAGGATAAAAAACAATATCAATAACATTACATAACTCATATGTGGTAAGATTTCTGTTGTTGCAAACGCTAACCTATACTGTACACAATTGTGCAAATACGTTCATTGTTCGTTATGATTGATGGTGAAACGTACACAAAATGATTTCAGTGTTTGGCTACTACTTAGAAAAAAATATAAAATTCCCTTTATTCATTTTGGAATTCTAAGGATACAGAAAAAGCTGACCTTTACAGTACACTAATGGCTTTGTTATCACCAGCCTTCTTAAACATCAGATATGACAATTAAAAATTTACCTTAGTTATCGACTTCATCTCATATGCGGAAATATACGGTTCAGTATGTTGCCAAAGAATAGAGAGTAATGTACATGAATATTACGTTGAAAAAAAAGGGCAGAGAAGTTTATCATATTTAGGAGTGGAGTCTAAAAGAAAATTTTTAATAAATTTGTATTTTTCTTTACCATACAGTCCTGAGACTTTTAATAATATGACTTCAGTGGAGCTGAAATGGCCAACTAGTTTTTTATAAGGTATATAAAGCCAACTGCCAGGTTGTGGGTAATCCCTGCCCTTCACTTTAACCAAGTAATTGTGCAAAGGAACAAAGTCATAACTCCTGTAAGCCTCTTAACCACCTGAGCATAAGGATGTCACAGGTGCTTGGCTAGGCTTCCCCTAGGGGCTAGTGAACAGGTCTAAGAAGAATCTATATCTTTCTCCGTGTGTCCCATTGTATAGGCATTATTTGAGAAATGGGAGTATAGATTCTATGCATCGCTCCCTTGTACAGAAGAATGGTTCTGTTGGTGTTAAGGAAGAGGTGCTGACACTTAGGCCTGAGGTAATGGGTCCTCATTAGATAGCACCTTAAAACCATGACAGGACCCAAAAGCTATCTCCACTCGATTTCCAGCTGTCACTTCATGTAGAGAGGGGATAGAGAAGGTCTCAAACCTGAAATCGTACACCACAAAATTCTGGGTTTAGCCACAAACTCTTGCACAAACTAAAAAAAAATCACCTTCCAACCTTCAGTGTGAGTGACAAAGAGATCCTGTGGAACTCACCTATTCTAGGACTTAAAGGCTTAGAAAAAGAAGACAGTCTCAAGGGTTAGATCTCTGTCTAATGTCATCTCAAAGGCTCAAAGGGGGTACATGTAAGGGCCTTAAGAACCATAGTCACGTCCCACTTTGGGGTGGGCAAAAAGACTGCCCAACGCTCTTCATGAGCACAGACAACTCTTTGAGCAGAAAAGTATACATTTCTGCCGGAAGACTGTACAAGGTTGAGTGGCAGCCTGTGTCAGCTACTTCCTTTAGTGAAAGAAGATGAAGAAATTCAAAATCTGCACTAGAGACGCTCCGATCAGAGAAGTAGCCCTTCTATGACCACAACCGCAGAAGAGAGACTGCTTCTGTGGTACACAGCTACTGAGGACTATGGCAGGTATCCAGACATCTGTTGAGTCTCATAAAAAACCCTTTTGTTCAATGGAGATACGGGATGGCTTCCAACTGTTTACGGATTGGTGGCAAAGGTGTGCAAGCAAACCTAGGGGTGTTGGAGGATACCTAGAAGCCCTGCCTACATCTGGAAAGGGGGATGATGCAGGGAGTTTCAAATTTTGCAACATGACGAACAAGTAGATCCACTCCGACAACAGCGATTGAATGCATAACTCTTTCACAGAATGTACCTGGATGACAACTCTACAGTATGAAACGTCACCGAGATGTCAGCTTGCAAAGGGGGTTGCAAAACCAGCATGTTGACGTAAGCTGCTAAGGTGTTATTGACGTTTCTCAGCACTCCCAAGAACCTCTTTAAATGCTTGCAGGACCAGAAATACTTCTTATATTTCTAAGACATTGATGAGTAGCTGGTCTTCCGATCCCACTCCTGGGACAACCAGGTTTGCGCCCCACCCTTCCATTCGATGTATCTGAGAATAGCTGCACGTACGGAGACGAGGAGTCGAGAAGGACTCCCCATGCAAGGTTCTCCTTGTTCAGCCACAAAGCAAAATAGTCCCAAGCCTCCTGCCCACTGGAACAGGAAGATTGGGTGATCCTTGTAGGCTAACCAGTGATCCTTCAAACATTGGTATGATCCTTGAAGAACGACCTTCTCCAACAAAGGAAGGTGGTTGAGTAGACTCTCCAAGCACTGAGCTGGGAGTACTCTCGTGGAGAGGAACGGCTGCATTATGTCCTCGAGCTTCCTGATGTAATCGTCTGAAGGAAAGACTTGGCCTTCTTGCTCCTCAATGTAAAGGTCCACCTACAGGAGGCTATGATCTACTTTGTAACAACAGACACAATTGTAACAATTAAGCCCTTACGTAGTGATTGGATCTATTGTCAGTTTATCACAACCAAAAAGAATCTAATATACACTTGCAACCCTGCTTCTCTCTACTGTTAGAAGAGAATTGCTACATATTGAGCAGCCAACAAATCGTGTCGACATGAGAATAGTTACAGATGGCTTCAAACTATTGGAACCTACATATATGTCTACAGTGAACCCTCGCTACTTCGCGGTTCGACCATCGCGGATTCACCACTTCGCGGATTTTTTCCATAACCCATATACATACAGTAACATACATATATATATATATATATATATATATAATATATATATATATATATATATATATATATATATATATGTATGCATGTATTTATGTATATATGTATGTATGTATATATGTAGGTATGTATATGTGTATACATATAAATATATATATATATAATATATATATACACACATATATATATATATATATATATATATATATATATATATATATACACACATATATATATATATATATATTATATATATATATCTAAAGTAGGAAGATGTGATGTAGTTCTAAGGGAATAGTATGGGAAATATGTCTGGGTAATAAGCAAAGCTCTACCTCCAGTTTGTTTCTTCATTATGATCAGAGATAAATGTAAACAAAACATTGGTTGCCATTTTTTATCGTGCTTTTTAGCGTGTTTAGGAAACGCATGATATAAAATTGCCTTTAATATTTGTGCCTGTTTTAGTTTAGGGTACTGTAGTACATGCATTAAGTGTTCTGTACATTAAAGGGTAGTTTGTTAACAGTACTACGTACAAGGGAAGGTTTTAAAAGTCTGAATATACATGTTGAATAAATAGGTAAATATGGTGTCACTACTTCGCGGATTTTCACCTATCGCGGCCGCGTCTGGAACCTATCTACCGCGATAAACGAGGGTTCACTGTACTTTAAATATTCGGCCCCAAGACTATATAATAAGCTCCCATGAAACATTCGAATGATTGAAGACATTAAGGCTTTCAAGAGGAAACTGAAGACTTTTTTATTTAAAAAATCATACAACAGTGATGATTTAACAGTAAATGAACAATACGTGATCTGAAACGATAAATACTCTGAAGGAACAAGGTAAAACGACAACGGAGGTCCTTTAGAGAGTAGGGTTCTCCTGCTGTATAAGACTGGAAAAGAAACCATCAAAGTAAGTGAGTAAAGACGATATCACAAATTTTAAGTAATTTGTATTTCTCCTAACAGTACTTACCTCGAACTACTTTCTTGAGAGTATCTGGGATCTCTTCCCATCCGACCAGAGTTTTGTGTAGTTTACCCTATTCCCGTTTTCTATGAGGGGTAACCTTAGGCGGAGTGATACGCGCCCTGAGGCTAACCCCGGGTCAGAGAGCATGCTTGCTCAAGTCTCGACCTCCATTAAGTTCTAGGCAGCTTAGGTTTCTAAGAAGTCCAGTAAGGCACTCGGGGAAGGAAGGGTGGGCCATTACCCGAAAGTAGTTCGAGTTAAGTACTGTTAGGAAAAATACAAATTACTTAATATTTGTGATTTGTTCCATCACGGAGTACTTACCTCGAACTACTTACTTAGGAGACTTATACTTAAGGGAAAGACGAGAAAAGAGGTAAAACTACACAAAAAACTTATGTTAGTGTCTAAGTAACTCACCTCTGCAAGAAATCCTCAGAGACATGTCATTTCAATGACAGCGTATCTTATAGCCGACTCAGGGGGCTATCGGAGTCAATTTTTAAGCGGAAACGGGAAGGAAGAACAAGGGGGTTAAGAAATGAACCTGTGTCTCTTGGACTTACTACCCGCGATTATCACTGAGGCTATACCTTTAAATCGTTTGGAGCGCGGAAATGACGGTACCAATCGAGAACCCGTCCAGGAATTTTCTTGAATAGTCCTTCAAGTAGTGAGCTGTGAAGGTTGATTGGTTAGCCCAGGTGCCTGCTCTCAGGATCTGGCCCACTGCCATATTCTTCTCGAATGCCAACGACGTACTTAGGCCCCTAATGTCGTGGGGTCTGGGTTTGCCCCTCAGTGGAATCCCTGCGCTACTGTAGGCACTGATAATCACCTGCCGCAACCAGAAGGAGATAGTGTTTTTCGAGACTGGGTCTGTGGAAACAAAAAGACTTTTGATCCCGGGTTGAAGTCTGGCTGTCCTCTACAGCCGCAAGTCCGTCGGGTTGTCCGACCGAGCGATTGCTGGCACTGAGAAGCCCCTCAAACCTGGGGTCCCACACGGCTGGATTCTGGGTCTTTGCTACGAAGGATGGCACGAACCTGAAGGTAGCTTCTCGCCAACCCTTCGAGTGTGAAACCTTGTAAGACAGTTCATGAATCTCCCCTACTCGTTTTGCTGAGGCCAACGCCAGCAGAAAAACTGTTTTGAGGGTAAGGTCCTTGTCCACGATGTCTTTTAGGGGTTCGAAGGGCGGTTCTGACAATGTCTTCAGGACTCAGGCCACGTCCCACTGTGGCACCCTAACGGCTTGGGGGGGGGGGGGGGGGGGCACGACTGCTCGAAGCTCTTGATGAGCATCGAGATGTGTCTAGAGGTACCCAGGTCGATGCCCTTCAGGAGGAAGACTTGGCCTAGCGCAGCCCGGACCCCTTTGATGGCCGGGATGGACATGTTAACCACGTCCCTGAGATAGACCAGGAAGTCCGCTATCTCTGGGATAGAGGCCCTCAGTGGTTTGATGTTCTTAAAGATGCACCATCTAGTAAAAGTGGCCCACTTTGCCTGGTAGAACGCTGCCGATGATCGTCTCAGATAGCTTGACATCCTCGCTGCCGTTCCCGATGAATAGCCTTCCTTCCTCAGGAGATGCTCGATAACCTCCACGCGTGAAGACGGAGGGACCGAGGGTTCTCGTGGAACCTTTGTAAGTGGGGCTGCCGGAGTAGGTCTGGTGTGTCCTTTAGATCCACGAACCATTCTCTCTCCGGCCACCAGGGCGCTACCAAAGTCATCTACAGGTTGTCCGCCCGCCGTACTCTGTTGACGACTTGTCTGAGCATCCCGAAGGGAAGGAAGGCGTACACGTCGAGGTTGTCCCAAGGGTGTTGGAAGGCGTCCTCGAACGCCGCTTCTGGGTCTGGCACAGGAGAACAAAACACGGGGAGCTGTGCGTTCAGTCTCGTTGCGAAGAGATCCATCACTGGCGATCCCCATTTCTGAATGATGGCTTTGGCCACTTCCGGGTGTAGAGACCATTCGGACCCTACTACTTGTCCCATCCTGCTGAGACCATCGGCCAGGACGTTCCTCTTTCCTGGAACGAACCTTGCTGAAATTCTGATCTTCTCCCCTTCGGCCCATTCCAGAAGTTCCAACGTGAGGATGCACAACTCCTTCGATTTTAGTCCTCCTTGCTTCTTTATGTAGGCCACCACCGTGGCGTTGTCGCACATCAGTGCCACGGTGTTCCCCTGGAGTAGGTGGGCAAACTCCCGGCATGCCCTTCGCACTGCCCTCATTTCTAGAACGTTTATGTGTTGGGTTTTCTCCTCGTCCGTCCAACTTCCTCTTGCTGATCTTCTGAGGAGATGGGCACCCCACCCCTCCTTGGATGCATCCATGAACAGGAGTATCTCCGGAGGGTCGGCTGCGAAGGGCATCCCCTTGAGTGTGTTCGATCTGACGCGCCACCACTCCATGGTTCCTTTCGTCTCCGGGAAAACTGGGATCACTTTGTGGGGGGAGTCTCTCTGGTTCCAAAGCTCTTTCAGATTCCACTGGACACCCCTGAGTTTGAGTCTCCCCTGGGGGACCAGTTTCTCCAATGACACGAAGTGGCCTATCAGTCTCTGCCAGTCCTTCGCTCTCCTGGGCTGGCCCGACAGGAAGGGACGGAGGATCTGGTCAAGTTGTCTAGTCTCTCCCCGGAAGGGAAGGCTCTCGCCAACCGTGAGTCTAGGACCATACAGAGGTAGGTCATCCTGGTGGAGGGTATCAATTGGGACTTCTCCAGGTTGATGATGATACCCAGGACGTTGCAGAACCGCAGCAGCTTCGCGCCTTGCTCCCTCAGTACTTCCCCTGAGGCTGAAAGTAACAACCAGTCGTCCAGGTACCGAATCAGGCGGATACCCTGTTCGTGTGCCCAGGCTGAGACCGTTGTGAAGACTCTCATGAAGACCTGAGGTGCTGTTGACAATCCGAAGCAGAGGGTCTTGAACTGCGACGTCTGGGAACCCCATTTCACCCTTAGGTACTTCCTGGTGGAGGGGTGAACTGGAATCTGGAAGTATGCGTCCTTGAGGTCTATGGACATCATGAAGTCCCCTTCCCTCAAGGACGCTAGGACCGACTTCGGGGTGTCCATCTTGAAGTCGGTCTTGTACACAAACTTGTTGAGGGCTGAGAGGTCTATGACCGGTCTCCATCCCCCAGTCGCTTTCTCCATCAGGAACAGCCTGCTGTAGAACCCCGGGCCCGGATCCTTGACTGGCTCTACCGCCCCTTTCGCCAGCATCGCTGAGACCTCCTCTGCAGGGCTGTCCTTCTCAAGGGGTCCTTGGGAGCCAACCACTCTGCCTGTTGATCTGGTATTAGGGGTGGGGGATCTGCTAGGAAGGATAACCTGTACCCTTCTTTCAAGACTGCTACGGTCCACGGGTCCGCCCCGTGGTCCTTCCATGCTTGCCAAGAATGTCTGAAGCATCCCCCCACCTGAGGCTTCAGCAGGAGTAGGGGGCCTCTCCCCCCTATCTTCTTCTAGAGGCGTGGCCTGATCGCCCTCTTCTGGCCCCTGCGTAGGAAGGCCTAAACGAAGACTGAGCCGGGGCTGTTCCCCTACTGGAGGGCTGTGGTGGCTGCGACCAGGCCGTAGTAGGGATGTCTCTCCTGGGCTGGCTAGGCGAAGCCCGAGGACGGCGGGGAACGTCGGATTTGGTTCTTCTGTGGGTGGGTCTTCTCGCTGGAGGGGGTCTGGAATCTTCGGTGTCCTTCAGTTTCCTGACCCGTTCGATTGTTTCTTCTGCCGCTTTCAGGGGGAAAATTGAATCGTCCCACAGGGGCAGGCTCCTCAGGGACCTCGCTTCCCTGTCGGGGAGGTGCCTGGTGATTTTATTGAGGACTGTCTCTCTCCTCCGCAGAACCCAGTTGGCGGCCTGTGCGAGAGACTAGTACGACAAGAACTTCAGGGCCTTACCTCCAGAGCTAATCAACTCCTTCAGTAAGGCCTGGTTCTCTGGGATAGTGAGGTCGTAGGAGGACTGGACGCCTACTAGCGTGGAAGCACACCAATCCAGCCACGAAGACAAGTTTACGAGGTCCTTAGCTATCTCCTCCATCATGGTCGCCTCTGACGGAGAGAAACAGACTGGTGCTGTAGAGGCCCTTTCTTACGCTGCTCCTTGGCCTAAAACGGCGACTGCTGGCTCCACCGTACAAGCACCTGCACGATGTCCTCCGGCAGGTAGAATTTGCTCTGCGACTTCAGGCCCTGAAGCAGCTTGGAGGAACTCTGGGTCTTAGGGGCTTCGGCATGGTTGGCCACGATCTTATTCACGTGGGCCCTACCTAGCCTAACGTCCCTGGCTAACGGGAGCTCTAGAGAGGGTCTCTGCTGGACGGGGGCATCCACTAGCCTGCTGAGACTCGATTGCCAGAATTCTTCGGAAGAGGGCTCGGGCTCGTCCAACCTATGATGCCTCCTGATGAGCCCTATCACCACCCCTGTAGGCTGACACCTCCGCTGCCGAACCCTCTACATGGTCGTCCATCTCCTCCGTAGGGCGTCCAACTGCTTGAGACGGGGTCCCTCTGACGGAGGACTCCGTACGGGGGGAAGGAGACGACTTAATCCGCTCCGACTCCTGTGGCTCTGGACGTAGGGCGGGCATCGCCGTCGAGACGGGGGCCTCCGTCCTAGGTCTATCCTTCATCGCGGAGGTCCAGGCATCCACGGGTCTACTCGACAAGGGGAGTCGCTTCTCACGATCCTGCCGATTCGAAGATAACTTGGGGGTCGAGACGAGGCTGCCAGACCGAGGGGGCGACTCTCTCCGCTGGGCGGATGGAGCCGGAACCCTCGCGGACTTATGCCTGTCCGCTGGGACCTGAAGCGACGACTCCCTCCGTCGGTCGTATCTGCCGTAGGATGCGTATCTCTCCGGCGAATGAGTCCTAGGGTGCCAACTTAAGGAGCTCGGTACTGCTGACAGCTCGATGAGTTTACTGCGTGGGATGACCACCCATTCTTACCCCGGGGAGCCACTTCACCTATATTTTCTTCTGGGGGATCGGGATCGTCTAACCACGTGGCGGGACCAGGAGGGGGATCGGGATCGTCTACCCACGTGGCGGGACCAGGAGGGGGATCGGGATCGTCTACCCACGTGGCGGGACCAGGAGGGGGATCGGGATCGTCTACCCACGTGGCGGGACCTGGAGGGAGATCGGGATCGTCTACCTACGTGGCGGGACCTGGAGGGGGATCGGGATCGTCTACCCACGTGATGGGACCTGGAGCGGGTGCGAGAACGAGTGTCTCTCCTGCAGGACCTCTCGCGACGTCTATGAAGTTTCCTCCGGGCCTCGTCTTCCGAGGAGCAAGAAAGGACTTCGGCCAAAGATCCTGACGACCTGTAGGATCTCGCCGGCGGGCCCAACTCGCGTCGCGTCGTTGGAGGGTCCACTCAACGCTCGATGGAAGAAGACGTCCGGAAGTGTAGCTGAAAGGCGCTGGAGGGGAGCGTGGGCATTCTTCGTTGGGGGACCAGGTTCCAAAGTGTTCTTCCATCCTCAACGGGGACTTGAAGGGCGTCTTCAGCGGTACCCACGCAAGGGAGTCCGACGGCAGCGAGTCTCTCTCTCAGCGGCACCTTCGGCTGCAGAAGCACCTGAAAAGCACGCCCAAGAGGCGGGAGAAGAGGTAGGAACAGTTTTACCCCACATAAGGTCTTCTGAGGAGACGGGCCCTGCTTGCACCAGGGCTTCGTCCCCCCCACACACTTCCGACCCTCCCTCAGGCCCCTCACTTGCCTGGGATGATGCCACAACCCCACTATCCTGCAACTCTGACTCCTGGGGAAGGGCCACAGGCCTCTTCCCCGCAACGGACTTACCTCGTCCCCTACTCTGGGTAGGGGAAGGTGGTAGGGAGGCTCGGTCTGACAACACGCCCGGCGAAGAGAAGAGAAGAGATGTTCTGCTTCTTAGGTGACCTCTTCGGCGCCGCCTTCTTTTTGGTGCCGTAACGCACACACACCACCTCATTCCAGGACACGCACTCCAGACACGTAGCCGTAGGGGAACACATACTGCCCCTACATGACGAACACAAGGAGTGCGGGTCTACTTCAGGTTTCGACAGGAAAGCACTACACGATTTACCGGCCATAGGCCCAGGACAACGGCGGGGATGCTCCATCACACACTAGTAACGCACCGCGAGACACAGGAACGCAGAGGGAAAGAATAAGCTAAAGCACAAAGGTACCATGTGGGGACCGCGTGAGACACAAAGGGAAGTCGGGGACACAAAGGGTCGCACTGGGTTAAGGAGAGCGTCGAGATGATATCGCAACGCGACCAGAGAACTTACTGGAGGTCGAGACCTGAGCAAGCATGCTCTCTGACCCGGAGTTAGCCTTAGGGCGTATCACTCCGCCTGAGGTTACCCCTCATAGAAAATGGAAATAGGGTAAACTACACCAAACTCTGGTCGGATGGGAGGAGATCCCAGATACTCCTAAGAAAGTAGTTCGAGGTAAGTACTCTGTATTGGAACAAATCATATTTCAAACAAAGATTAAACAGCCTTGCATGGGACGTTATAGTATGTTGGTGCTCATTACAGCTAAAAACAAAAGTGAAGGGTCTTTGAGAGGCAGGTGGCCAAGGATATCGCCCCCCTTGCACCACCTGTCACTAACCATCTTGTTAACCAATTCAACGGCCATTTCAGCTCTCTATTTTAAATGAAGAAATGCTTGTATACACGTAAGAACAAAGGTCGTACACGAATGAAACATTTCAGTATTTTCATTCCATACTTTTGAGACCCACTTCATAAACAGGTGGTACAAACCTTTTAGGAGATCAACAAATAAAAAAACAATTCTAATCACATTTTTCATTTCTATACTCACATGATGTTCATATTGCTTTTTTTCCTGGTCAGTTTATTGATGTTTACCCTCAAAATTTACTAAAAACTTTCCTTTCAAGAGATATATGACCATAGTTATGTAATGAAACAATCTTGCAGTCAATAGTAAGCAGCGACAGTTGAATGTATTCCCTATTCTTTAACATCACAGGTCATTAGGGACGTATACTGTACAAACATTAGTCAAGTATAGAAATAACTAATTTCAGGATCAAAATCAGTCTATTTCTATGAACCCCCCCACATGTTCATATAGCAGACTCCACACATATAGCGGTGAGATACCGGCAAAGGAGACAAATCAACAAGAAAATTAAAGTAAAAAATAAAAAATTCAACCCAATTGGTCTAGATTTAGTGGAAACTATCTCAGAATAGTTTGAAATATGGGACTTCACTATTCTTTTAATGATATTTGAAATATCAAAGGAAATCTAGAACTTAATTAAACTCAAAAATTTTAAAAGACCACAGCACCAGCAGCCACTAAAGGACCTAGAGCCAATAATCTTAAACAGAAAGCAAGGATTCTCCAAAATAATTTCTACCAAAAATCAAATTGGTACGTTATTGAACTGACGCTAAAATTCTTTTCAAAGCAACACTACTACAAAAATTAAACGTAGGTTCACTCCTAAAATCTAGAACCTTAATATAACGCTTTTATAAAGTTGGATCCAATTCTTAATGAGTTTCTGACCAAACCATTTAAAACTAGAAACGAGACTACATTTATGGACAGACGTCGAATTGGAATTCTAATCCCTCATAGCAAATCTGGACCATCACCTGTAATGTTCAAAATTTAGTCAAAATATACTGACCATCTCTTATTAGACAAGATAGCTAATTATCTTCAGGTAAAATACTTACAACCATATCTAATGAAAGGACAAAAATTGGGAAGACTTTAGTCTGGCAAATAATTTAGCTCTAAATGCAGCCAAAAACAAAATTCATCTTATGCTCCCAACCTCACCATTAGACAGTAATTGCAGTTTACTGTGAATTTAGCTGTTAAATCAATAAGAGAAAAGTTTTTCAAAGATTAAAAAACTGAGCTTTCTAAATATATACAACATCCAAATTCTGAAAAGCAGACCAGAGTACCATAGGCCTTCTAATATTGACGGGATTGAAAATGTTACAACACCCAAAAAGGAGAGGTTTAATCACAGATGATTGAGTATCAAATTAAACATTGATGAACATTATACTCTATTAAGGCTGATTAGCAAATTCTAAATCTATAAAGGACAATCTAGGGGGCTTTGAAAACCCTATTTTCAAGAATGTGATAGAGTCCCAAGATGACGGATATGAAACGGATTGATTAGTGCGACAACCTTCTCGGACACTGGCAACAGATGGCCCAGATCAGCGGATCATTTCCCTTGTGGTTCACGGAAAGCTTGAAGTTTGTTTCACACCTGCTAGATCATGGTAAGAATAATTGTGTAAAGATCTAGATTTTTCCCTTACCCAACATTCTGTGCTAGGGGATACAAAAGAATAAAAAACACCTACATCTTTGTTTTGTCAAGAGCATCTAATGACACCAGGCAGTCAGTGTCTATGACCAACATTGTTGCAATTCACTGATTGGACAAGAAAGTGTTTTCAATGTGGATACGTATGAGCGACCACACCATTTTCAAATTTCTAGACAAAAGTATTGACAAATGAAGCATCCATCCACTTGGAAGTGCATGAATTTTTGTTTACCTAAACTTTACATTCAAGCTATGAATATTATTTTGATCACAAAACATAATTCTCAGAGAAGTACATGTGGCCTACACACTCCTAACAACACAGACAATCTATCCCCTACACAAGACAGAGAATGCAGAACAAGATTACCCCAAAAGCAATTCCGATGTAACACGGGTTAGGGTTGCTAACATATCTGGAGCAAGACTGATTCGAGTTACGGTAACCAAGGAATTACCTCATCAGTTAGTTTACGTCTTTATCTAAATGACCGAAATAGGACTAAATGCCCCTCAGAGTATCCCACCATCAAATCAAATACCTGTTCATCTTTTATCAACAAACTCACTAGTACACCCTGGCCTAACTAACAGTACCTGCCCTATCTAAAACAAGGACGACAACTTTGGTTTCGCATGTGGGCTAGTGACAACGTATGCTTGAAGATACCGTTACCCCCAGCCCGTGTCTTACATACGGTAAGGCAATCTACACACACACACACACGTTACAGTTTCCCCTACCACCATGTATTCGCGGTCTTGGTTTCTATTATCAAAGGAAACCAAATCTTTAAAACTAATTCCATAATTGGTAACTTAAAGAACAATAAGTGATATATAGATTAACCATTACTTGAAAGGATGCAAAGTGTTGGGGGCAGTTAAGGGAGTAGTAAAAAATAGAGGGTTGGGCGTGAATGTAAAGAGAGTTCTGTATGAGAGTGATTGTACCAACTGTGATGTATAGATTGGAGTTGTGGAGAATGAAAGTGACGGAGAGACAGAAATTGAATGTATTTGAGATGAAGTGTCTAAGGAATATGGCTGGTGTATCTCGAGTAGATAGGGTTAGGAACGAAGTGGTGAGAGTGAGAACGGGTGAAAGAAATGAGTTAGCAGCTAGAGTGGATATGAATGTGTTGAGGTGGTTTAACCATGTTGAGAGAATGGAAAATGGCTGTCTGCTAAAGGTGATGAATGCATGAGTTGATGGGAGAAGTACAAGAGGAAGGCCAAGGTTTGGGTGGATGGATGGAGTGAAGGAGGCTCTGGGTGATAGGAGGATAGATGTGAGATAGGCAAGAGAGCGTGCTAGAAATAGGAATGAATGGCGAGCGATTGCGACAGTTCCGGTAGGCCCTGCTGCTTCCTCCGGTGCCTTGGATGACCACGGAGGTAGCAGCAGTAGGGGATTCAGTGTTATGAAGCTTCATCTGAGGTGGATAACGGGGGAGGGTGGGCAGTGGCACCCTAGCAGTACCAGCCGAACTCAGCCGAGTCCCTTGTCAGGCTGGGAGGAACGTAGAGAGGAAAGGTCCTCTTTTTTGTTTCATTTGTTTGATGTCGGCTACCCCCTAAAATTGGGGGAAGTGCCTTGGTATATGTATGATTACTTGAAATTAAAACTTCTGAACTAATCCTATCTTTTAATACATATACCAAAAGGACTAAAAGAATATCTAGATCTTTATTATAATAATGTGAAAATGTGAAAGTTCCTTGCTGACAGGTAACAAGACACAAAACAGCAAGTAACTCAGGACTACACTGGCAATGATCAGTCTAGTAGGGTAAAAGGATTCAGCATTAAACAGTAACTTGAATTACTCTGCACTTGGGATCATTTATAATCTTAGCCAAAAACTACATTCCTTAAGTAACTTATTTGGCTTTATTAAATAGTTCATCCTAAAGAATTAAAACCACTTTTTCAATAACCATAAAAATTCTAAATAATTTTCCCAAATGACTTACAACGGACTGAAATCGATGTATATAATACAGTACATAGAAACTTCCAAGCGAGGTAATAAAGCCTACATCTATCCCAGCGGAGAAAAACAATATGAATTAATGGCACCAACCACAAAACAATAAGAGAAGTAGAGTACTTATTTCACAAGTGCTAAAATACCTAGATTAACCTCTCTGCATATAAGGGAAGTGCTTACTGTATCGAGGGGGAGAGATGTAAGGATCCAAATTACCATCTTGGTATTAACCCTCACAAATTCTAAATTTAGTTATAAAAGATTGGCTTGAAATGCAGGAGGGCGAAAGCATTAGAACCACTAGTTATCATTTGGATTAAATTAGGGTTTAAAACAAGGTAGGTTAGTCCTGAAATATTACTATATGGATTTCTGAGATATCACAAAAGGAGTTAATGACATTAAATTCCCAACACTCTATAACAAAACATAAACTAGGTACGCTATACTAAAGACAAAGCCTGGAGTGGTAGTACTCTCATCACTCCCTCAATAAGCAAGAAGCATAGCCTTCTCTACTAAAATAAAAGCCTTCTAAAATGCTGCAAAGGAAAGTATTTCATTAAGTCTTCTGAGATTACCCACAAACAAATTAGTAAATCAGCTTGTAAACACTGAAATTAAAGGTTTTATTTTATTAGTTGTAATGTGCTCAAGGAAGGCCATTACATTGAAGTCTACAACAGGGTTAGGTAACCAGTTTGTCTTGACAGCAGCCATTCTTAGTAATAGTGATAGCAAATTTACGACTTATCCACAACAAAGATGTATATACCTTATAGAACCATATGTCTCCAAATACACTTTGGAAAAGCTGTATCAGAACCCTTCAACTTTAGGATCTATTTGCCTAAAAGAGCAACTAGAAATGAAGAACGGCAAAGCTACTTAAAAGTAATTCAAGACTCTACGAGATTGGACTCCATAAGGTGTAGTTTACATTCAGAACCTTTATAAGTTTTTGTTCCACAAACAATGTTATTGGAGGTACACTTCCAGAACAAGGACATCCACAAGTATACATGGACTTCAACATGTGGCAATTACAAAAGTCAAATAGATCACATAACCATTAATAGAGAAGGAGGACTCTTGAGAAATGTAAGAAGCTATAGAGGTACAGATATTGATAGTGGTCACCAGCTCCTCATTGTCACACTGAAATTAAAACTGAAAGCATCCAACAGAAATGTAAATAGAATACCTAGGTTTGATACAAGAAACACCTTGTGATTATGACCCCAAGACCAACCTATGGAAGTCAGATCAAACTTTATGTCTACAAGCAGAGTGAGACTAACAAAGAAAGTCATATAAGTAGAGATATTTTAACTCTTCACTAACAGAACTTGTCTGGCAAGGCATGTCATATTCTTATCAACTCCGCAACAAACAACCGTTCTCTTCCCTTTGAACTAACAATTACTTCCTCTCTTCGGCCATTGAGAGCGCTGAATGTTAGTTGTTTTGTTTGTGACGTAGAAGATTACCACTGCAGTGTAGACGTTCTTATTCCATAAGCGCTTGAACTTGAAACATATTTTTCCTAAGAGGAACAGTGGAACATGGTAATACTCACAATGGTTATTTAAAAGTGTTTTCTCTGTGCAGGAATTCTAACATATCCAACACCAGACATAAAATGTAATAAACACTTATCGCAATTTGTAAGGGGAATACATAATGATCTCACCTCGGCAACGGAAAAATTGAATTTCGTTAAACTGCTACATTATTTCATTACCTTACCAGGGCCTGTATCTTTGAAAGGAAAGAAAATGGGAACATTTCTAATACATCTTGGTGGTAAACGTCCACAAACCGAGCTTCTGGGGAAGAACAAATATAAGCATCAAGGGAGGTTCATAGAAATATTTCAAGGGATGGAACACAATACATATATAAAAACATTTAATATACATTATATAAACCTAAACACTGGCTGCTTGCATAAACTTCAAAGCAACTCTTAAATGTTCCTAAAAAATAGTAAATTTATAACATTGAAAAATATATACATTTGTAAGTCCCTAAAAATTCAGTTAACTTATATGTTTTATTTTGTAAGGAACAAGGCACTAGAAGTCTCCCACATTCAGATCACCTCAAGATTCAAATTTTTTGCATTTAAATTTCAGAGCAGAGCAAAATATTTGGGAAATCTTGCACTTGTTCCCATGCCACTAAAAACCTAAAAAAATAGATATATGATGTGACCCAAGAATTAAAAAGCTTGGACAATGAGCTTTCTCTTTCCATCATGTGTGAAGTTGTTGGCCCTGAAAATTTCGCTGTCAAAGAAGGGCTGCAAGTTCATGATGTTGATCTGTCGTGCCTGAAATAGAACGTACGTAGTTGAATCTTATTTGTAGAAAACTGCAATGCAGGAATCAAAGCCTACAGTGTAAGTACTGTACTAATTTACTACACTTCACACTTGGGCCTTCTGCTAGAAAATACTGCTATGTGACAATACTTGTACGATTCTCCCACAAAATTTTTGCATTACACGAGAAGCAAGTGAATGGCAAAACATAAATGTTACTAAATTAACAAGAAAAAAGACTCTATTTAAATATTGCATCACACAATAAGCAAGTGAATGCCAAAACATAAATGTTACTAAATTAACCAGAAATAAGACAGTCTCTATTTGAATATTGGTATCCGACAGTACTCATAAGATTCTCTCAAACAATTTTGGCATCAAGAAGTGAATGCATGCCAAAGTTTGAATGTAACTAAAATAACAAGACATAAAGACTCACTCTATCTAAAAGATCCTTTTCTGAAACTTGGACGACATCGTGATCTGGCCCATATCTTGATCGCATGTAAGTGGTTTGTTCGTGTACTAACTGCCTCAAGAGGAAGAACAGCAGTTCGTTGTTGTCACGCTTAAAGGACAAGTACCGAGCGAAGTTCTGAAATCAAAATTTTGCGGGTTAATATCTTATATATATATATATATATATATATATATATATATAATTTATAATTATACCTAGTTAAGCACTTCAATCATTCTTGTCTTCTGATTTCTATACTTTTCCTTTGATCTGTTGTATAGTCTTAAGTATTAAGAGCATCACACACATATTCCATTTTATCTGCCAGTTAATTGCTAGCTTTACATGTTCCTTTTCACTACCTATCATCTTACATTAAATTTTCAAACCAATTTCTTTGCGTATGAGTCTCCACCAATTACCATGCACAGAATCCTTTCACTTGCTTGTGATCAGGGTGAATTCCCCATCTTGTTTAGAGGGATCCTTACTTCCCAATGTTACGCAACTAGTGTGTGAATAGCAGAAACATTGGTCACTATTGCAAATTTTAATACAATGATTTTGACAGATAGATCAACGTATTATTCAAACAGTTGTGGAACTCCTAGTCCACAATGCAAGGCTACAATGATGCAAATAATAGAAGACTAAAAAGTGAACTAGTGTATTCAATTCCTGAATACAGTTGAATACAGTATATTTATCTTATCTATAAGTTTTAATTTGATTCTATCAGTCACGAAAAATACAAACTATAACTATAATTGAAGTGAGCAAATATATTAATTTCCCAAATACCATACCTTCATTTTATCTAAACCAGTAAGTTTTGAAGTTTTAATTTGACTAAGTCATGAAAATTACAAACTCTATAACTGAAGTAAAAGAAAATGAACAAATGTATCAATTTCCCCAATGCAGGACCTTCATCTTATCCATGCCAGAAGTTTTAACCCTTTTACCCCCAGGCTATTTGGAACTTTCCAACCCTTAACCCGCAGGGGCTATTTTTTTTCAAGGACATTTTGCAGTATATTTTTTCTAAAATGCTCTAACAGCCTTAATTTTCGTCATAGAGAGGTCAAGTTGGTCTCATTCTCTTGGAAAATGCCTAAAGTTTCTCAAAAAAAAAAAAAAAAAAATAAAAAAAATAAACAGGAGTTTTTTGCAAGGACGTACCGGTACGTCCACGGGGGTAAAGGGATGAGTTTTGTGGAACGTACCAGTACGTCCTTTGGGGGTAAAAGGGTTAATATAATACTAAGTCATGAAAAAGACAAACTATAACTGAAGTATAAGAGAGAGAACAAGTACCTTCTTCATGGCTCTCATTACAGAGAACTTTTGTGTGTCGATGAAGGATTCCAACATTACCCTGATGGCCATATTCACATCATCCTCGTGCACGTACTCGCGGAGGTGCATTCTGGCATGAGCTTCGGCCATCCGAATCATACTTTCAATGTGACGAACAGTGATGGGTATACTTCCTGAGAGGAGGATAAAAACAATACACATTAGTTGAAGAGATCGGGTCCCTATTTCTCGTTTACAGAATAATACACTTGGGCACACTATGCTATATTTCTCTTCCTCTTGTTTTGGTAGTTTTTATGGTGTGTGTGTATATATGTATGTATGTATGTATATATATATATATATATATATATATATATATATATATATATATATATATATATATATATATATATATATATATATATATATGTATATATATATATATATATATATATATATATATATATATATATATATATATATATATATATATAGTGATGCCTCCGCATACGAAAGTAATCCGTTCAGGATACGGTTTCGTATGCTGATTTTTTCGTATCCTGAGTCGCGTTTTACACGTAAATAGCCTAATCCGTTCCAAGCCTTATGAAAAGACACCTTTTCTTTCATAAACACGCTAACCTGTAGTAATAAACATGCAATGCAGCCATTTCTATCATTCAATAATTAACCCAACCGTTAAAAACAGCCTAATCCATTCCAGAAACCACCATGAGATTATTCAATAATGTAGTTATAGCCTAGTTATTCCCTCCAAGCCCTAAGAAAACGGTCCGTTTTCTTTACTACTGTATAAAAGTTACGGTACTGTATGTAAAGCATTTGGATCAGTGTAGGTGTATTGTTACCTTTACACCTAAATTAAGGGTTGATACCCTGAAAAAAAAAAAGGTACAGTTAATTAACAAAAAAGTTGAAACTTTTTAAAATTACTCTCAGCGACGAGTTGGGATCTCGTAAGCTTTTCGTATCCTGAAATTTTTTTTCATATACTGGGGCATAAAAATCTTCGTATCGCTTTTCGTACCCTAAATTTTTCGTAAGCAGAAACTTTCGTATCCAGAGGTATCACTGTATATATATATATATATATATATATATATATATATATATATATATATATATATATATATATGGAATATCTATTACAATGTTACAGTTTTTAAAATATTTTCATTTCCCTTGTTTCTCTTCCTCATTGGGCTATTTCCCCCATTGGAGCCCCTGATTTATAGCATTCTGCTTTTCTAACTAGGGTTGCAGCTTAGCAATTAATAATAATAACAATTAACAATGGCTACATTTTCTTGAGGCATGAAAAATTGATAAAACAAACAATCCTTATTACTAATATTTCTTGATGTTAAAACTAATAATGTTACTGGGTGTTTAACATCCAACTTGCTAGAAGGTATATTGAGTTTAAAATTAGTTTCTGTAGTTATATCCATTCTTTAACACATTAATTTGGGGGTGTGCAAATTACCTACTAATTGCTAATCAAACTGCATAGGATTATTTTGCAAATTCCACTACATATTTCACTTTTGGAATATCCATCTCTTGAGCTACTAGAAAATTTGCTTTAATTTCTAATTACTTCTTTGCAAATTGAATCTTGATTGATATATAGTTACCCTCTTTTATTACATGTTAATCTGTAACACCATTACAATACCACCAACAAAGTATAAAACCATGAAAATTAATAGTGAAATAATACACGCATCTATACTGTAGATAATGAGGGTAATCCGAGGGTAACAAACTACGTCTTTCTACCTCTCTTGTTATTTTCAAGTTTTTATAATTGATATATGAAAGATTCATTTTAATGTTATTATTGTTCTTCAACTTCTTGTAGTTTTTCTTTATTTCCTTTTCTCCAGGGCTATTTTTCCCTGTTGGAGCCCCTGGGCTTACAGCATCCTGTTTCTCCAACTAGGGTTGTAGCTTAGCAACTAATAATAATAATAATAATAATAATAATAATAATAATAATAATAATAATAATAATAATACCATTGAGCCAACAGTGTCATATGGCATGTTTTATTAGTTGATAAACAAATATCACATACCTGTAGCCATGGATTCTCTTCTCAACTCAGAGTACATTTTTGCCACTTTATCCTGGTCCATCTGATGCAACTTTGGACGAACTTTCTCTCTACCATAAATGATATACTTTTTCAATAAGTCTTGTGGGAGCTTTTCTAATCCTGCTAGGTTTGAAGCACCAGAGGAACCATCCTGCAAGAAAAAAAATACATCAAATAAAAACCTTAAGAAGTCACTTCTTAAGCCGGGTTTACACGGCGGAACGGTTCGTCGAACCTGGTTGTCAAATGGCTCGAAGAGGTGGAGCCAGCCACAAACGCATAAGGTTTGTGGATAGTGAGAGAACAGACTTTAAGCCGTTATATGGACATGTTCGACAACCAAATAAACCCACTCACACGTTCGAACATCACTCCAAACATGTTTGTCGAACCATTTCCCCCATGCCCCACTTTAGGAATAAAGATTTACCCTATACAAATCTCCCTCAACCTCATGTAATGAACTTTGGTTAATTTACGTGATGATTAGACTATTATTAATCCTTATAAACATCCAGTATTAAATACACATGACACTAACAATGCCCCTACACATTCATTTCAAGATTTTTAGATAAAGGAATCTCCTGATGACTCTAAAGTCACATTTTTAAGGAACAAAGATTTACCCTATATAAAGACCTCTCTTATAAATCTCCCTGAGACTCGTGTACTGAACTTTGGTTAACTTAGGTGATGATTAAAGACAAAACGCATTAATCCTCATAAGTTTTCAACCATTACAAACGCATGACACTTGCAATGTCCTTAGACACATGACAAATTCGAAGATAATTTGTATTTTTCCTAACCATACAAACCTTAGCTATTTACAAAGGGTTTACTTTTAGCGCAGCTGAAATGACGAGCCAATAGTTTTTAACGAGGGTTAATTACCCCCGCGCTAGTTAGCGGGGGGTGGGGAAGGGTAGCTTGCTACCCCTCCCCCCTCCACACACCGGTGACTTGCTTCACTTCACTTAGAGGTAGGACTTGACTTGGGGGTCAGGGATGGCGGGCACATATGTGTAAATAGCTAAGGTTTGTATGGTTAGGAAAAATACAAATTATCTTCGAATTTGTCATTTGTTCCGTAACCGAAATACAAACCACGCTATTTACAAAGGGTGACTTACCCCTTAGGAAGGGTGGAAAGTCCCCAGCCTTACTGACTTCGGCTTGCCCGGGGGCTCGATCCCTTAGTGAGCAGCACTAGAGAGAGGGAGCCCCTGTACCTCACAGGTTCCTAGCATCGCTAGGGACGAGTGGCCTACATAAGTAGTGTGAGGAGGAGAGTGTGACTCGTCCTATGAAGTTGACCTTGAGACCTTCAGATAGGAATTCTAGGATAGGACGTTCCCCATACCACCTCGTCAGGGTATGGGAGACGCAACAGTATTAAGCTTAATACTAGGAGCACAAAGAAGCATGGGTTACCTGCAGAGGTCGAGGTCAGCTATGCGAGGACCAGGATGCTGCTTCCCCAAGAGAGGGGAGAATGAAGAAAGAAGTAAGGGTCAGACATACTCTTTCATTCACACAGACTAAGACCGGGTAACAACGCCCTCAACCTACTGCTACTTGTCCAAAAAGGAGCCTGAGGTTAGACCAGCTGTTGTGCAGCCACCACAGGGCCGATAGAGAACGTATCGAGGCTCCTGTGGGTCACGTCTTGCAGGTAGTGGGCTGTGAAGGTCGTTTGACGCTTCCAGACCCCCGCTTGAAGTACCTGCGTCACAGAGAAGTTTCTCTTGAAGGCCAGGGATGTAGCAATACCCCTGACATCGTTGGCCCGAGGGCGACGTGACGGAGGAGGGTCAGGATTCAGGGCATGGTGGATAACCCTTCGAATCCAAGCAGAGATGGTGTTCCTTGTGACCCTCCTCTTTGTCCTGCCTGTGCTCACAAACAAAGCTCGCACATGAGGACGGACTGCAGCCGTTCTCTTCAAGTAGTACCTCAGACACCTCACTGGGCATAGTAGCAGCTGGTCTGGGTCGTTTGTTACAGAACGGAGACTCGCGATCCTGAAAGAGTCGAACCGAGGATCCGGCACTCCAGGATTCTGAGTCTTGGCCACAAACTCAGGGACGAACCTGAACGTTACCTCCCCCCATCCCCTTGAATGGGCGATGTCGTACGAGAGACCATGAAGTTCACTAACTCGCTTGGCCGAGGCCAAGGCGAGTAGGAAAGCCGTCTTCCAAGACAGGTGGCGATCGGAGGCCTGGCGTAATGGCTCGAAGGGAGGTCTCTTGAGAGACCTGAGAACTCGAACCACGTTCCAAGGAGGGGGTCTCACTTCCGACTGGGGGCAGGTAAGCTCATAGCTACGTATGAGTAAAGAGAGTTCTAGCGATGAAGAAATATCCACGCCCTTCAATCTGAAGGCCAAGCTTAAGGCTGAGCGATAGCCTTTCACTGCCGAGACAGAAAGGCGCATTTCTTCTCGCAGATACACAAGGAAGTCCGCTATTGCTGGAATAGTGGCATCGAGTGGAGAGATACCCCTTCCACGACACCAACCACAAAAGACTCTCCACTTCGCTTGGTAGACTCCCTCAGAGGACCTTCGCAGGTGCCGAGACATTCTCTCCGCAACCTGTTGCGAAAAGCCTCTCTCCGCGAGGAGACGCTGGATAGTCTCCAGGCGTGAAGCCGAAGCGAGGCTACGGCCCTGTGAGGGACACCGGAGTGGGGTTGTCTGAGAAGCTCGTGTCGTGGAGGAAGCTCCCTTGGGAGTTCCGTCAGGAGTTGCAGAAGGTCCGGAAACCATTCCGCGTGATGCCATAGCGGAGCTACTAGAGTCATGGAACAGTTGACCGATAGTCTGGTCCTGTTGAGCACCCTTCTCATCAGACAGAATGGTGGGAAGGCGTACACGTCGATGTTGTCCCACCGTTGCTGGAAAGCATCTTGCCAGAGTGCCTTGGGGTCCGGGACTGGTGAGCAGTACAGGGGCAGCTTGAAGTTCAAGGCTGTCGCGAACAAGTCCACCGTCGGGGAACCCCACAAAGTCAGGACTTTGTTGGCTATCTGAGGATCCAAAGACCACTCGGTACTCACTATCTGCGAAGCCCTGCTCAGACTGTCGGCGAGCACATTCCTCTTGCCAGGAATGAAGCGAGCTGATAGTGTTATCGAGTGGGTTTCGGTCCACCTCAGAGTCTCTACTGCAAGATGGGATAGCTGTTGCGAAAAAGTGCCTCCCTGCTTGTTGATATAAGCCACTACCGTGGTGTTGTCGCTCATCACCACCACGGAGTGACCCGCCAGGAACCGTTGGAACTGTTGAAGGGCCAGAAAGACGGCCTTCAATTCTAGCAGGTTGATGTGTAGGCACTTTTCTGATTCTGACCAAAGGCCTGAGGCCCTCTGGTTCAGAACGTGCGCCCCCCACCCTTCTTTTGACGCGTCCGAAAACAGAGTCAATTCCGGGGGAAGGACGAGAAGACTCACTCCCTTTCGCAGGTTCTCGTCGGCCAGCCACCACCGCAAGTCCGTCTGTTCCAGAGACCCCATTGGGATCAGAGTGTCCGGGGAATCGGATCCTTGATTCCACCGGGACTTGAGCCGCCATTGAAGGGATCTCATCCTGAGGCGGCTGTTTGGAACCAGACGGGCCAGGGAGGATAGGTGGCCCAAGAGACGCAACCACGATTGGGCGGGGAGTTCTTTTCGCCTGAGGAAAGGTTCCGCCACCCTCCTCAGCCTTGCTATCCGGTCGTCTGATGGAAAGGCTTTGTGGAGATTGGTGTCTATTAGCATGCCTAGATAAACCAGTCGCTGGGACGGCTGCAGAGAGGACTTCTCGAGGTTTACCACGATCCCCAGATCCTGGCAAAGATCTAGAAGCCTGTCTCGGTGTCGAAGAAGGGTCGACTCCGAGTCTGCTAGGATCAGCCAATCGTCTAGGTAACGAAGGAGACGAATGCCGTTCCTGTGCGCCCAAGTCGAAATCAGGGTGAACACTCTGGTGAACACCTGAGGAGCTGTGGAGAGACCGAAACACAGCACCTTGAACTGGTAGATCTTGTTGTCTAGGCAGAATCTCAGGTACTTCCTGGAAGACGGATGGATTGGGATCTGGAAGTACGCATCCTTTAGATCCAGTGTACACATGAAGTCTTGTGGTCTCACCGCAAGTCTGACTGTGTCTGCTGTCTCCATGCTGAACCGTGTTTGTTTGACAAACCTGTTCAGAGCCGAGAGATCGATGACGGGTCTCCAGTCTCCAGTAGCCTTCTTTACAAGAAAGAGTCGACTGAAGAAGCCTGGAGAGCCGTCCACGACCTCCTGGAGAGCACCCTTCTCGAACATGGTCTTGACTTCGGCCTGAAGGGCCAGCCCCTTTGCCGATCCCATGGCATAGGAGCTCAACGACACTGGATTCGCTGTCAGGGGAGGTTGAGATGACGTGAACGGGACGCGATAACTTTGGCCGATCACCGAGATCGTCCAAGCATCGGCCCCGAGATGTTGCCACCTGCGGACGCAACGCTGAAGGCATCCCCCCACAGGTGGACACGCAGGGGGACTGCCACCCCTAGGGCTTGCGGCCGCGGCCGCCACCCCTAGAAGTCTTGCCTCCCCTGGAGGACTTACCACCCCTCTTGACCTTGGCTGGAAAGGGCTGGGGCTTAGACACCACTTTCTTAGCTGCCGGTGCCTGTTTTGGAGCCTTACGAGGCTGTTGCTGCTGTTGTGGCGGGGCTGGAGGCTTATAGGGCCGAGTTGTAAGGGCCCTGTGGAGGAGGGAGTCCGTGCTGGATTTCCTCCACCTCTCAGCTGTTCGCTCCAAGTCTTGAGGCTCAAACAGGCTCTCCCCCAGGAGGGAGGCATGTCGGAGCCTACACACATCTACGGCGGGGACCTTCGGATGGAATCTCTCGGACACAGCATCGCGACGCTTCAACACCGAGTTGGCCCACAGGGTGGTAACCTGGTGCGCCAAGAACTCGATGGAGCGGGTGCCCGAGAGCAAGAAGGTCTCTAGGGCCTTCCTATTGGTCTCCTTGGACAAGTCCTCAGATCGCAATAGGATGCCCAGAGATCCTAACCAGAAGTCCAGCCACGAAGTGGCCTGCATGGCACACTTAGCGACCTTCTCGTGGTTAAGGATCTCTGCCGCCGAGAACGACACCTGCCGGGCAGAGAGTTTCTCCAAGGGAACTCCCTTCGCCAGCTCCTCCACAGAGTGATGGAGCGGAAGAGCGAGGTTGTGCTCACCCAGGATCTCGAAATACCTCCTCTGCTGAAGGTGAGGAGGAGGGATGAGTTTGTTCCCGGCAGTGGAACGACTGGAGGAGGCAAGAAGTGCGAGCTGAGCATTGGCCCTAGCTCTGGCACTCTTCAGCCCCCGAGACCAGGGCAGAGCTGCACTGGTCTTAGGGGCCTTCCGAACGTCGAACACTTCATCCAGAATTGTGTCTTTGCCTTCACGGGGGGGGGATGACTGGATCCGTAAGACTGTTAAGTTGCCTTATCAGGCTTAGGACCTGCCAGAAGGCATGTTCGGACTCTTGCTGTTCTCCTCCCTGCGGGCTGGCAGCTAAGTCTCCTGCCCCAGGAATCTCTTCCTGGGGTGATACGTGGACATTCCCCTGGGTAGTCATGGGTTCCTGTCGAATCCTTGCAGAGGATTTAGGGATGGTCTTGGAATCCTTGGGCTCCCTCCTAGGAGGGATACAGGATCCCAACAACGAGGTTCGAGGGGCCCCTTCCTCACGAGACAATTCTCCTGCCTGAAGCGAAGTCTCCCCCCCTGGTGCCGGGGGGAAGACTACCGGTCCACTGGACTCACCTGAGGACGGAAAGGCCTCGTCCACGGGAGAAGGAGAGAGTACTCGTGCAGGAGAGGGGACCCTCGAGACCGACCTCTTGGGAACCAACTTCGCCCTGGGGGAAGTCACCACGAAGTCCACTCCTCTCTTTCTCTTCAGCGTAGGAGAGACAGCCGCTGGTTTGTTACCCTGGCCGGCGAGTGCTGGTTTCATAACCCTCACTAACGCCCGTGCCAGCGGACCAAACCAAGTCTGCTGCTCAAAGGACACAGAGTCCGAAATCCTCGCTAAGGTGAAAGGGATCGGGCGATCCTTTGGAGTGGACACGACGGTACCTGCCTGAAAAGAAGGTGGGGAAGAATGCTGTAATGACCTGTCCTCGTCCTGCAATACCAACCTGTGCTTGGATGGAGGTGATCCCGAGTGCCGTCTAGGAGCACGTGTCCCTGCTGCTACCACCGGCTGTGGAATTCGCCGCGAACTATGGTCGCGCGAGGGTGAACGGTCGCGCAAAGGCGAATGGTTGCGCGGGTGATCGCGCGGGCGCACAGGCGAGCGGTCGCGCGGGGCGCGCAGGCGAGCGGTCGCGCGGGCGCGCAGGCGAGCGATCGCGCGGGCGCGCAGGCGAGCGATCACGCGGGCGCGCAGGCGAGTGGGCGTGAGGGTGGGCAGGTAAATGAACACGTGTCCGAGGCGACGAACGCAAGCGATGGCGCGACGGCGAGGGATCGTGCTGCCGCGTAGGTGAAGAAGATCGCTGGCGATAATGATCACGTGATGGTAAGCGATGGCGAGCAGCATGTGAAGGTGAATGATTGCGCGCAAGAGGGCGGTCGTTCAGGGTTGCGCGATGAGGAGCAGCATGCGTAAGCGGGCGATCGTTCAGGGTTGTGCGATGGCGAGCAGCATGCGCAGGTGAATGATCGCGTGAAAGGGTGCGATGGTGATCAGCATCCGCAGGAAGGCGATCGTTCAGGGTTGTGCGATGAGGAGCAGCATGCGTAAGCGGGCGATCGTGCAGGGTTGTGCGATGGCGAGCAGCATGCGCAGGTGAATGATCGCGTGAAAGGGTGCGATGGTGATCAGCATCCGCAGGAGGGCGATCGTTCAGGGTATTGCGATGAGGAGCAGCATGCGAAAGCGGGCGATCGTGCAGGGTTGTGCGATGGCGAGCAGCATGCGTAAGCGGGCGATCGTGCAGGGTTGTGCGATGGTGATCAGCATCCGCAGGAGGGCGATCGTTCAG
This sequence comes from Palaemon carinicauda, assembly GCF_036898095.1. Taxonomy (NCBI): domain Eukaryota; kingdom Metazoa; phylum Arthropoda; class Malacostraca; order Decapoda; family Palaemonidae; genus Palaemon; species Palaemon carinicauda. The sequence goes on from NC_090750.1 coordinate 90,897,639, forward strand.
GGTATTGCGATGAGGAGCAGCATGCGTAAGCGGGCGATCATGCAGGTTCGTGCGATGGCGGGCAGCATGTGAAGGTGATCGCTGGCGAGCTGGTGATCGCTGGCGAGCAGAAGGTCGACGCGTGTCCTGTGAGAGGATAGGTTCACGAGCAGGAACGGGAAGATCGCTGGCGCGTTGGCGAACATGTGTTTCTGACACACGCGCAGCACGATGTTGCGTAGCCACAGGACCAGGTGGATGGTGAGCAGGGAGTTCAGCAGGAACTAAAGGGTGGTCAGAGACCGCAGGGCGATGGTCCTCAAATGAGCGCTGACGCTCGGAAGAGAGCTGACGAGCAGGAGAGCGCTGGCGAGGGGGGCGAACCTCAGGAGAGAGCCGACGAGCAGGAGAGTCTTGGCGAGCAGGAGATCGCTTGTGCGCTGGCCCTGCTCGCGTAAGGGAAGAATCCCTTAGCCCCGAAGGGACCGTTGCCCGTTGGGTGACGAGTTCTCCAGAAGGCGAAGATCCGGCAGGAGATGGAGAGCGGTCCGCAGAGAGGTTCAAGGAGGGCGGAGTAGTCGGTTGAGGCTGACGAGGAGAGTCCCCCCCGGAGGAGGAAGACCCAAAAAGGCGCCTCTTAGTCCCCCTGTAAGGGGAAGGGAGGCCCTTGTGGCGTAGAGGGCGGTGAGCCTTACGGCGGAGGCGGCCGCGGGGGAGATCGTCGGGACCATCGGTCCTCCGAAGGGGAGTCTCCTTCAAAACACTTCCCTCAGAAGGAAGCTGGGCAGCAGTCGAGACCGAAGGACTCACTTCCCCCTTCGAAGGATGCACGGAAGGAGGAGGAGAGCCTAGAGCACCATCACCAGCAACAGCACCTGCGTCGGAAGGCCCAGCCACGTCGGAGGCCTCTGTCACCACGACGTCGACAATAGACAGAGGGTCTACCTCCGCTACCACCGGCGACTGTTTAACAGCGGCCCCCAACGAGACAAGGTCAATAAGAGCGACCCTGGAGGGCAAGCCCTTAAGCCCCAGGGACGACCAAATCTGCAACAGATCATCACTGGATAAAGTATTATTATCAATAACCTCCCCCGGAGGAGGAGGGGGGAACCGCCTCGCTATGGGAGGCGACGCCCTCTCCCCCCACCGAAGGTAGGGAAACAGAACAAGGGCCTGCGCTCCCACTCGGACGACTCTCCTTAGGAGGCGGACGAGGGGGAGCTTCGGAGGAGGTTTGGGCGGCGGAAGAAGAGTCCCGAGAACCTTCCTCCTTCAAGGCTAACCCCGGAGGAGAACGGTCTCTCTTGGACTTCTTCTTACGCCGACGGCCAAACCTCTCCCACTGGGAGGCAGACCACTCCCTGCACTCACGGCACATGTTATCCTGGTCGCACCGTCGGCCCCGACATTGAGGGCAGAGGGTGTGAGGATCCGTAATCACGTCCGACATGAAAGTCCCACAAGGACGGCCGGCAACTCCAGGGCATGTCCGCATATTAAATAAAGAAAATAACTGAAGGTCAACTTCCAACCAATCACACAAGCTGTAAAGAAAAAGAAGAAAATTAAAGGCTGTCACGAAGGCGATGAACAGACACGTCTGATCACCGCCGAGCCAAAAGTGAAGTGAGGGAAGTCACCGGTGTGTGGAGGGGGGAGGGGTAGCAAGCTACCCTTCCCCACCCCCCGCTAACTAGCGCGGGGGTAATTAACCCTCGTTAAAAACTATTGGCTCGTCATTTCAGCTGCGCTAAAAGTAAACCCTTTGTAAATAGCGTGGTTTGTATTTCGGTTACGGAACAAATTAATTTTAGGACAAAACTTATTAATTCTAATAAACTTCTCCATTATCAACCCTTTTATCCCCAGGCTATTTGGAAATTTCCAACCCTTAACCCCCAAGGGTTATTTTTTTTCCAAGCACATTTTGCAGTATATTTTATTTTTTAAATTGCTCTAACAGCCTTAATTTTGGTCAGAGAGAGGTCAGGTTGGTCTCATTCTCTTGGAAAATGCCTGAAGTTTCTCAAAATATTATAAAAAATATGAAAAAAAAATTTAAATAGCAGTTTTTTGCGAGGACGTACCGGTACGTCCATGGGGGTAAAGGGATGAGTTTTGTGAAACGTACCAGTACGTCCTTTGGGGGTAAAAGGGTTAAAAACACATGACACTGGCAATGTCCCTACACACATCAATTTCAAGGATCTTAGGTAAAAGATGCAATCACACAAAGAGTGATAATGCATATACCCATATGAATCATTGCTTGAAGTGATTACCAAGCTTACATTAACATAAAATACGACACAGCCACAGCCCACCCTCCCCTGTTATCCGCCACAGATGAAGCTTCATAACGCTGAATCCTCTACTGGTAGCAGCAGTAGGGGATTCAGCGTTACGAAGCTTCATCTGTGGTGGATAACGGGGGAGGGTGGGCTGTGGCACCCTAGCAGTACCAGCTGAACTCGGTTGAGTTCCTCGTCAGGCTGGGAGGAACGTAGAGAGTAGAGGTCCCCTTTTTTGTTTTTGTTTCATTTGTTGATGTCAGCTACCACCCAAAATTGGGGGAAGTGCCTTGGTATATGTATGTATTTGTTTGCCTATTTAGACAAATTATTCACTGACTAAATTATGCTTATACTAATTTAAGAAGCTTAAAATAAATATGTATAGACTATTTGCCTACATAGACAAACAATACACAGACTTAATCATACTTATAACTAATTCAAGAAACTAAAAATAAATATGTATAGACTATTTACAAATTTAAACAAAAGAAACACAGCCTCAATCATATTTATAACTAATTAAGAAGCTTAAAATAATGTCATTATTTGCAGTTTATAGCTTGGAGCACACTAAACTTGAAGAATAATAATAAATCAAATGTAATCACCTGCGAATAGGCAGCGGCATCAGCGGCAGTAGCTCCCGGGTGATGACGAATGTGAGACCCGACAACAAACCTTGCCAGTTGTTCATCCTGTACGGGATCAACCGTGTCTCTAACGACGCACAAGACGTCAAAACGAGATAAGATAGGCTCCGACAAGTCGACCTGTGGAAAGTAAGATCGTTCATTGTAACAACTTATTTCTTGACCTAAGTTTCCTCATACTCACGAAGACCTCCTTACGCCAATCGCGACAGCAACGTCCAATTTACTTTTTACCCATTATTATTATTATTAATTGCTAAGCTACAACACTAGTTGGAATAGCAAAATGCTATAAGCCCAGGGGCTCCAACAGGGAAAATAGCCCAGTGAGAAAAGGAAACAAGGATAAATAAAATATCTTAAAGAGTAACAGGGAAAATAGCCCAGTGAGAAAAGGAAACAAGGATAAATAAAATATCTTAGAGAGTAACAACATTAAAATACTGTAAATATCTCCTATATATAAACCGTAACCAGAGAGAAGGATCCAATGCAGTACTGTCTGACCAGTCAAAAGACCCCATAACACTCTAACGGTAGTCATTGCTACTGCATTAATTAATTTACAACAGATTCAAACTTTTTTTTCTCAACAGATGTTTTTGATTTAAAAACCATTGAAAAGAATTTTATACATAAAAAGTTATAAATTATAAGCTCAGAACTGTAATCTGTGGCACCCTAGCAGTACTAGCCAAAATCGGCTGAATTCCTCGTCAGACTGGGGGGGGGGGGAGCGGGGAGAGGAAAGGTCTTGGAGGAAAAATAACTGGAGATGCCCTGACCCGGATTAAGGGAAGCCAGGTTTTTACCCTTCTAACTGTCAGTTCTTGATCCTTCAAGTTAATCTCTGTCATTGTATTGGAATTTGTAGTCAGTTCTATTCAGACCTTTGTTTAGAGACGGTAACCCTTATTGTGCTTTCATTAGCGATGGCTCCTTCCTGTGCTGCTCTTGGTTGTACGAAAAAAATCAGTTGCCTGCCTTTAGGCAAAAATCTGTAACAACAGTTGTGAGATTATCACAAGCTGTGTTCAATGTCATCCATAGACGGATATAAAGGTCAACGACTTTACTGTAGTTCATTATTCCAAGGAGTTTGTAACTGATTCACCAATAAGTTGAGCTACAAGTTTAACATTATTTTTTTTTTTTTTGATAAAGCATCACAGGAAGGGACCATCGCTAATAAAATAGCACAAGAAAATAGTTATCGGCTATAAACAAAAGTCTGGGTAAAACAGACTAAGAACCAGTACGCTGTCGGAGGATTAACTTGGGATCGAGATTTGACAGTTTGAAGGGGTGAATCTGGCCAAACCCTGCCCTCACGGGTTCAGGAAAGAATTCCGAGTCAGGGCATCTCCAGTAGTATTAATCCTCCTAGGGAAAGATCCACTTTCGTTCGTTTGTTTGATGTTTGCTACCCCCCAAAATTGGGGGAAGGGCCTTGGTAAACAGATACATTATTCTATCATGGCATAGAAGTTACTTATATATATATATATATATATATATATATATATATATATATATATATATATATATATATATATATATTATATTAAAAAAAAAAGAAGAGAAAAACTGACTTACATTTTCCGCAAATGTCATAGACGGGTCGTATCTACCCCCAATAGGGTTAGCGGCTGCAATAACAGCACAGCGAGCTTGAAGTGATGTCACGATACCAGCCTTGGAGATTGATATACTCTGCTGTTCCATGGCTTCGTGAATACTGGTACGATCGGCGTCATTCATCTAAGAGAAAAATCCAACCCAAAATTATAATACGAAAAGTGGAATCTTTTCAAGTACAACAAAAGAAGAAGAAGAAGAAGAAGAAGAAGAAGAAGAAGAAGAAAAAGAAGTAGTAGTAGTAGTATAGTTCAAATACACATTCATTCTATTAGCTTTGTTACCAAGACAAACTGATCTATTTTTAACACAAATGATAATTCAATACCAAGTTAGACAATTTATTTAGCTGTAGGAAAAAGTTCAAATACTCGGCATCATCCCTATTAGCTTCTTAGCTGAGACAAACTGAACTTTTGTAGCAGAACAAATGAACATTAAAAACTATTTACTCATTTTTTTAATGAGGCGCATTTGCACCAACTCGCAGGGGTGACCTTTGAGCTTGGAAAAAGTTTCCTTCTATCTGATTGGTTAGAATTATCTTGTCCAACCAATCAGCGATCAGGAAACTTTTCCAAGCTAAAAGGGCACTCCTGCCAGTCGGTGCAAATCTGCCTCACTAAAAAGAATTGACTATAGTTAGGAAATTTATTTACCAATATATATATATATATATATTATATATATATATATATATATATATATATATCTATATATATATATATAAAAGGTTCAAACACAGGATCATTTCTATTAGCTTTGTAACCGAGAGACAAACTGACCTTATCAAACTCATCAATCAGACATACACCCTTATCAGCCAAGACTAAAGCACCGGCTTCTAGGGTCCATTCTCTTGTTACGGGCGATCGCTGTACATAAGCAGTCAAACCTACAGCACTGGCACCCTGACCTAGGAATTAGAAAAATAGGTTTACTCAATCTTTAATTATCAAGATTAATTCAGAACTATTAAGACAATAAAATCAAAGTTAACATTAACTATATTTTGATTCTATACTATCAAGACAATGGATCCAATATTAACATTAACTATTTTTTCATTTAAAACTATTAACACAATATAATCAAAGTTAACCCTTTTACCCCCAGGCTATTTGGAACTTTCCAACCCTTAACCCCCAGGCAATTTTTTTTTTCAAGCACATTTTGCAATATTGTATATATTTTTTAAATTGCTCTAACAGCCTTAATTTTCATCATAGAGAGGTCAGGTTGGTCTCATTCTTTTGGAAAATGCCTGAAGTTTCTCAAGTTATCAAAAATATGGAAAAAAAAAATATAAATAGCAGTTTTTTGCAAGGACGTACCAGTACGTCCATGGGGGTAAAGAGATGAGTTTTGTGAAACGTACCCATACGTCCATGGGGGTAAAAGGATTAACATTAACTATTTTCTAATTTAAAACTATTAAGACAATAGATTCAAAGTTAACATTATCTATTTTCTGATTATAAGTTTGAAGAAAGCTCTGGGTGATAGGAGGATAGATGTGAGAGAGGCAAGAGAGCGTGCTAGATATAGGACTGAATGGCGAGCAATTGTGACGCAGTTCGGGTAGGCCCTGCTGCTTCCTCTGGTCGCCTTAGATGACCACGGAGGTAGCAGCAGAAGAGGATTCAGCGTTATGAAGCTTCATCAGAGGTGGATAATGGGGGAGGGTGGGCTGTGGTACCTTAGCAGTACCAGCCAAACTTGGTTGAGTCCCTTGTCAGGCTGGGAGGTACGTAGAGACGAAAGGTCCCCCTTTTTTCATTTGTTTGATGTCGGCTACCCCCCCAAATTGGGGGAAGTGCCTTGGTATATGTATGTAAGTTTGATTTATACAAAAGAACATAAAACTAATAACCATTACAGTACCGTTAATCTATACAACAATTTCCTGCATTATAGCATACCTGTTGTGAATACTGCTCGGGGAGCTATTTTCTCAACGTACTTCAAAAACTGAGACTTGGCTGTACCAGGATCACCACAGGCCAAGACATTAATATCACCTCTAACCTTGTGTTTTTGACCTGGAAAAAAGAAAGGAGTAAATTCAAGAACTTTGAGATTCCATCAGGAAAATCAGCTAATATCATATTTATTGTTCTAAAGCAATTAGCCAATATTAAACTGGACTGAAATCATATTGGCTAAAGACTCACTCAGTTAACTCGGCCAATGCTAGCCTTTGTTCCAACCCAATTAGCCAATACTAAACTTAATTGAAATCCTATCAGGAAATATTAAACTCTTTGTTCAAAACAAATAAACAATGGCAAAGCACATTTATTATGAGATGTGTAACTACCAATACAGCAATGTGAATAAGAGCTATTTTTTGTTTGAAAACCTCAACGTAAACCAAACGATGTAAAGAAAACCCAATCGGCAAAAACCTAAAATCTATTTTCAAATTCTATAAAAAATGGCAAAGCAGACTCATTACAAGATATGTATCTACCAAAAAATATCAATATAAATAAGATATCTTTTGTTAAAAACCTAAACGTGAGGTAATCAAATTTAAGAAAACCAAATATATAAAAAGGGCAAAACTCACCTGGATTTTTAGTCTCCCCACCAAACAGGGAAAGGGCAAGGGCACGCTTTATGTCCTCATGACCGTAGACCGAGGGTGCGATTGAGGCAACAATCCTTTCAGCAATACGCTCATCTTTGCTAAGGCTGACAATAGCCTTGAGGTCTTCATCAGTTAAAGCTAGTGGAGAAGAAACAATATAAATATAGAATCTAACAAAGAATGCATGAAAGTTGTTCCTTGATTAAAATTTATATTAACCCAAAATACAACAGTAGGGGATTCACCGTTATGAAGCTTCATCTGTGGTGGATAATAGGGAAGGGTGGGCTGTGGCACCCTAGCTGGACTAGCTGAACTCGGTTGAGTCCCTTGTCAGGCTGGGAGGAACATAGAGAGGCGAGGTCCCCTTTTTTGTTTCATTTGTTTGATGTTGGCTACCCCCAAAATTGGGGAAAGTGCCTTGGTATATGTATGTATGTATGTACAACAATCTATGACAATAGATACCTCCCAGTCAAGAATAATAAGATATCTACGACTGCAAGAGTAAAATTATCTACTTTTATATGTGTAAGAATGCTACGGTCAAGGAAAATATCATAACCTCAAAAGCAAAGAAATGAAACATTCTAATAATGATTGTGTTACCTTATAAACTGTATTTGTATTCAGGAATAAAAATGAAATCAGTAACATAAACATTCCTAAAGTAGAGCATAAGCTGTGAGGTTTAGAGTCAAGACATATACATTACATAAATTTATATGGGTCAATGTACTCAAAAGCAAAATATTCTTTTGATATTACCTTTAATGGCATTGGCATTATCTTTTTTGGCAATGTGGTTAGCCATAACAACTGTCGCAAACACGGGGAAACCTTGATTCGTGTTCAACGATCCATCATAATTGTTGGTGTAAACCCCAGTAACTTCTATTTCGTCTCCTGGCTTACAAGAATCGCACAAGTCACCAAGAAGTATAATCTCCTTCGAACGAGGCAATCGACCAGCAGCAACCTTGCCGGGAGATTCTTGCAAGGTGATTCTTTGGTAATTCTGATACACAGTCTGTTCCATATTAACTGAGAAGGGTCCTCTGCTCTGGCACTCGGGGCAAGATCCTGGCTTGACTTCGGCATTCTGCGACTGGACAAAGGGCCCCAGAACATAACTACACTTGTTACAATCATACTTGACCACGGACAACTGCGGAAGGATTCCAGTTGTGGATGTGACTACGCCCGATGTGCGGATCAACTGATTTAGATGTAGTTGTCTGAAAAATTGTAAAATATAAAAGTAAAAACATGTCCTTCAATTAGAGTAGAGTACAGAGATCACTACGCCTAATGTGCAGATCAGCTGATTCAGATGTAGTCTGAAAAGTTTCAAAATAGAAAACCAAGTGTCATTCAATTAAGTATAAAGATCACTATACCTAATGTGCAAATTAACAGATTCAGACATAGAAAATATTATACAATAGAAAACTAAAAACGTGTCCTTCAATTACAGTAAAGTATAAAGATTACAAAAAATTCTAAAAACAATAAAAATAATAAAAATACAACAGACATGAAAATGATACTTCAGTTCAACTCACAAATAATGAACACACTCAATATGCTTACCTAAGTGAACGCAGTTCTTCAATTAAAGGTAAGTCTGTGATTCGAACATGAATTTCTCTGGTGATTCTCTCATACTGTGGAAACATGGAGAGGGTAACATCCTTAGCGGCCGAGTCCATAATTTCTAACATCTCGGTTGGAGCTTCTGGCAAGAAGTATGCCAGAACTTGTTCTTCGGAGGCTATGATATTATAATCCACCTCAAAGGAGGACTTATTTTCTTCGCACATCTGACGGATTTTATCTTTGTACAGGTTGTTCCCTTTGTCGTTGACGTACGTGCGCAAGAAATTTTTGAAGCGATTGTAGATTTCGTGTCTTGGTCCAAGCATGGAAACCCATTCACGAACACTGTGGCCTTTCATGTCCTCAAGATTCTCGATGGATTCAATCATCTGCAAAGGGGAGGGAATCATAGGAGGTTAAGCTATTTTATATTACACCAATCATAGAGTATTGAAATAAACACACATCTTGTATCAAGGTCAAGATGAAATATCTTTTATATCTAAATAAATCCTAGCAAAATGAATTTACAGTACGACAAAGTATTTCCTTTCAAACAAAATTAGCACTTGAAACACTTCATCCTTTACATCCCAACTTAAGTTTTTATCGGACCAGACAGCGAGTGTGAAAGTTTTGATTTTTCATTCTCAGCTGGAGGGCTTGATAAACCAAATATAATATCTATGTCACCTCTCTAATACCTACACTTGAATTTCCGAAAGAACTGGTCTGGCACTTGATCTATTATTTTCCATCTTTTGCCTTCACGGTATTACACAAAACAAACCTTATTCACAACTTTTGCTACTTTTATTGGCCATTTCATTCCATAATTAGTATATCCCTTTCCCTCTCTACATTCAAATTTCTCACTGTTTCTGCTTTTATTATTTTGATTAAACCTCAAGAGAGAACTTGCAATTCCTCTAAGTACAAATTTGAAGAATTACAAATAGTTGCAATAAGAGAAGGCACTAAACTAGTCATTCCCAAAGTTCATCCTAGGCAGCTTCACATGATGTCAACAGCTGTACTGGAAGCTATAGGCAGAATCAGCCACACGGAAGTTCCAATCAAGTCTGTAGTTCAATCCTTTATTATTATTAACAGCTAAGCTACAACCCTAACTGGAAAAGCAGGAAGCTATAAGGCCTCGGGCTACAACAGGGAATGCATCCCAGTGAGGTAACAGATGAAAGTGTACCATCAAGCAAGAAAACTCTAAGACAGTGCAAGACTATGGTACATTGGTTATAGCACTACCCAAGACTAGAGAACAATGGTTTGATTTTAGAGTGTCCTCCTAGAAGAGCTGCTTATCATAGCTAAAGTCTCTCTCCTACCCTCACCAAGTGGAGAGCAGCTACTGAACAATTGCAGTGAAGTTAATCACTTTCTTCAACAAATTTCCTGAACTTGGAATATGAAAAGCCATATAGTATGCTTCTCCTGCATACTATTATTATTACTTGCTAAGGCGTGATTCCCAAACTTTTTTCTGTCATTTTCCCCCTGCACCCAGTTCGATCATCCAGATTTCCCCCTTCATGTGTGAGAGAAAGAGTAGTTAAAACACACTTGAGGCTATTTACTAATTTATTTTTTAAATGTGCAAATATACTGATAAAATGACAAATTCGAAGATAATTTGTATTTTTTGTTACCATACAAACCTTAGCTATTTACAAAGGGTATTAATTTTAGCGCAGCTGAAATGACGAGCCAATAGTTTTTAACGAGGGTTAATTACCCCCGCGCTAGTTAGCGGGGGGTGGGGAAGGGTAGCTTGCTACCCCTCCCCCCTCCACACACCGGTGACTTGCTTCACTTCACTTACAGGTAGGACTTGACTTGGGGGTCAGGGATGGCGGGCACATATGTGTAAATAGCTAAGGTTTGTATGGTTAGGAAAAATACAAATTATCTTCGAATTTGTCATTTGTTCCGTAACCGAAATACAAACCACGCTATTTACAAAGGGTGACTTACCCCTTAGGAAGGGTGGAAAGTCCCCAGCCTTACTGACTTCGGCTTGCCTGGGGGCTCGATCCCTCAGTGAGCAGCACTAGAGAGAGGGAGCCCCTGTACCTCACAGGTTCCGAGCATCGCTAGGAACGAGTGGCCTACATAAGCAGTGTGAGGAGGAGAGTGTGACTCGTCCTATGGAGTTGACCTTGAGACCTTCAGATAGGAATTCTAGGATAGGACGTTCCCCATAACACCTCGTCAGGGTATGGGAGACGCAACAGTATTAAGCTTAATACTAGGAGCACAAAAAAGCATGGGTTACCTGCAGAGGTTGAGGTCAGCTATGCGAGGACCAGGTAACAACGCCCTCAACCTACTGCTACTTGTCCAAAAAGGAGCCTGAGGTTAGACCAGCTGTTGTGCAGCCACCACAGGGCCGATAGAGAACGTATCGAGGCTCCTGTGGGTCACGTCTTGCAGGTAGTGGGCTGTGAAGGTCGTTTGACGCTTCCAGACCCCAGTTTGAAGTACCTGCGTCACAGAGAAGTTTCTCTTGAAGGCCAGGGATGTAGCAATACCCCTGACATCGTGGGCCCGAGGGCGACGAGACGGAGGAGGGTCAGGATTCAGGGCATGGTGGATAACCCTTCGAATCCAAGCTGAGATGGTGTTCCTGGTGACCCTCCTCTTTGTCCTGCCTGTGCTCACAAACAAAGCTCGCACATGAGGACGGACTGCAGCCGTTCTTTTCAAGTAGTACCTCAGACACCTCACTGGGCATAGTAGCAGCTGATCTGGGTCGTTTGTTACAGAACGGAGACTCGCGATCCTGAAAGAGTCGAACCGAGGATCCGGCACTCCAGGATTCTGAGTCTTGGCCACAAACTCAGGGACGAACCTGAACGTTACCTCCCCCCATCCCCTTGAATGGGCGATGTCGTACGAGAGAACATGAAGTTCACTAACTCGCTTGGCCGAGGCCAAGGCGAGTAGGAAAGCCGTCTTCCAAGACAGGTGGCGATCGGAGGCCTGGCGTAATGGCTCGAAGGGAGGTCTCTTGAGAGACCTGAGGACTCGAACCACGTTCCAAGGAGGGGGTCTCACTTCCGACTGGGGGCAGGTAAGCTCATAGCTACGTATGAGTAAAGAGAGTTCTAGCGACGAAGAAATATCCACGCCCTTCAATCTGAAGGCCAAGCTTAAGGCTGAGCGATAGCCTTTCACCGCCGAGACAGAAAGGCGCATTTCTTCTCGCAGATACACAAGGAAGTCCGCTATTGCTGGAATAGTGGCATCGATTGGAGAGATACCCCTTCCACGACACCAACCAAAAAAGACTCTCCACTTCGCTTGGTAGACTCCCTCAGAGGACCTTCGCAGGTGCCGAGACATTCTCTCCGCGAGGAGACGCTGGATAGTCTCCAGGCGTGAAGCCGAAGCGAGGCTACGGCCCTGTGAGGGACACCGGAGTGGGGTTGTCTGAGAAGCTCCCTTGGGAGTTCCGTCAGGAGTTGCAGAAGGTCCGGAAACCATTCCGCGTGATGCCATAGCGGAGCTACTAGAGTCATGGAACAGTTGACCGATAGTCTGGTCCTGTTGAGCACCCTTCTCATCAGACAGAATGGTGGGAAGGCGTCACGTCGATGTTGTCCCACCGTTGCTGGAAAGCATCTTGCCAGAGTGCCTTGGGGTCCGGGACTGGTGAGCAGTACAGGGACAGCTTGAAGTTCAAGGCTGTCGCGAACAAGTCCACCGTCGGGGAACCCCACAAAGTCAGGACTTTGTTGGCTATCTGAGGATCCAAAGACCACTCGGTACTCACTATCTGCGAAGCCCTGCTCAGACTGTCGTCGAGCACATTCCTCTTGCCAGGAATGAAGCGAGCTGATAGTGTTATCGAGTGGGTTTCGGTCCACCTCAAGAGTCTCTACTGCAAGATGGGATAGCTGTTACGAAAAAGTGCCTCCCTGCTTGTTGATATAAGCCACTACCGTGGTGTTGTCGCTCATCACCACCACGGAGTGACCCGCCAGGGACCGTTGGAACTGCTGAAGAGCCAGAAAGACGGCCTTCAATTCTAGCAGGTTGATGTGTAGGCACTTTTCTGATTCTGACCAAAGGCCTGAGGCCCTCTGGTTCAGAACGTGCGCCCCCCACCCTTCTTTTGACGCGTCCGAAAACAGAGTCAATTCCGGGGGGAGGACGAGAAGACTCACTCCCTTCCGCAGGTTCTCGTCGGCCAGCCACCACAGCAAGTCCGTCTGTTCCAGAGACCCCATTGGGATCAGAATGTCCGGGGAATCGGATCCTTGATTCCACCGGGACTTGAGCCGCCATTGAAGGGATCTCATCCTGAGGCGGCTGTTTGGAACCAGACGGGCCAGGGAGGATAGGTGGCCTAAGAGACGCAACCAAGATTGGGCGGGGAATTCTTTTCGCCTGAGGAAAGGCTCCGCCACCCTCCTCAGCCTTGCTATCCAGTCGTCTGATGGAAAGGCTTTGTGGAGATTGGTGTCTATTAGCATGCCTAGATAAACCAGTCGTTGGGACGGCTGCAGAGAGGACTTCTCGAGGTTTACCAAGATCCCCAGATCCTGGCAAAGATCCAGAAGCCTGTCTCGGTGCCGAAGAAGGGTCGACTCCGAGTCTGCTAGGATCAGCCAATCGTCTAGGACTCTAGGTAACGAAGGAGACGAATGCCGTTCCTGTGCGCCCAAGATGAAATCAGGGTGAACACTCTGGTGAACACCTGAGGAGCTGTGGAGAGCGAAACACAGCACCTTGAACTGGTAGATCTTGTTGTCTAGGCAGAATCTCAGGTACTTCCTGGAAGACAGATGGATTGGGATCTGGAAGTACGCGTCCTTTAGATCCAGTGTTCACATGAAGTCTTGTGGTCTCACCGCAAGTCTGACCGTGTCTGCTGTCTCCATGCTGAACCGGGTTTGTTTGACAAACCTGTTCAGAGCTGAGAGATCGATGACGGGTCTCCAGCCTCCAGTAGCCTTCTTTACAAGAAAGAGTCGACTGAAGAAGCCTGGGGAGCCGTCCACGACCTCCTGGAGAGCACCCTTCTCGAACATGGTCTCGACTTCGGCCTGAAGGGCCAGCCCCTTTGCCGATCCCATGGCATAGGAGCTCAACGACACTGGATTCGCTGTCAGGGGAGGTTGAGATGACGTGAACGGGACGCGATAACCTTGGCCGATCACTGAGACCGTCCAAGCATCGGCCCCGTGTTGCTGCCACCTGCGGACGCAACGCTGAAGGCATCCCCCCACAGGTGGACACGCAGGGGGACTGCCACCCCTAGGGCTTGCGGCCGCGGCCGCCACCCCTGGAGGACTTACCGCCCCTCTTGACCTTGGCTAGAAAGGGCTGGGGCTTAGACACCACTTTCTTAGCTGCCGGTGCCTGTTTGGGAGCCTTACGAGGCTGTTGCTGCTGTTGTGGCGGGGCTGGAGGCTTATAGGGCCGAGTTGTAAGGGCCCTGTGGAGGAGGGAGTCCGTGCTGGATTTCCTCCACCTCTCAGCCGTTCGCTCCAAGTCTTGAGGCTCAAACAGGCTCTCCCCCAGAAGGGAAGCATGTCGGAGCCTACACACATCCACGGCGGGGACCTTCGGATGGAATCTCTCGGACACAGCATCGCGACGCTTCAACACCGAGTTGGCCCACAGGGTGGTAAACTGGTGCGCCAAAAACTCGATGGAGCGGGTGCCCGAGAGCAAGAAGGTCTCTAGGGCCTTCCTATTGGTCTCCTTGGACAAGTCCTCCGATCGCAATAGGATGCCCAGAGATCCTAGCCAGAAGTCCAGCCACGAAGTGGCCTGCATGGCACACTTAGCGACCTTCTCGTGGTTAAAGATCTCCGCCGCCGAGAACGACACCTGCCGGACAGAGTTTCTCCAGGGGAACTCCCTTCGCCAGCTCCTCCACAGAGTGATGGAGAGGAAGAGCGAGGTTGAGGGATAAGCTTGTTCCCGGCAGTGGAACGACTGGAGGAGGCAAGAAGTGCGAGCTGAGCGTTGGCCCTAGCTCTGGCACTCTTCAGCCCCCGAGACCAGGGCAGAGCTGCACTGGTGAGACCAGGGCAGAGCTGCACTGGTCTTAGGGGCCTTCCGAATGTCAAACACTTCATCCAGAATCGTGTCTTTGCCTTCACGGGGGGCGATGACTGGATCCGTAAGTCTGTTAAGTGTCCTTATCAGGCTTAGGACCTGCCAGAAGGCATGTTCGGACTCTTGCTGTTCTCCTCCTTGCGGGCTGGCAGCTAAGTCTCCTGCCCCAGGAATCTCTTCCTGGGGTGACACGTGGACATTCCCCTGGGTAGTCGTGGGTTCCTGACGAATCCTTGCAGAGGATTTAGGGACGGTCTTGGAATCCTTGGGTTCCCTCCTGGGAGGGATACAGGATCCCAACAACGAGGTTCGAGGGGCCCCTTCCTCACGAGACGATTCTCCTGCCTGAAGCGAAGTCTCCCCCCCTGGTGCCGAGGGGAAGACTACCGCCCCACTGGACTCACCTGAGGACGGAAAGGCCTCGTCCACGGGAGAAGGAGAGAGTACTCGTGCAGGAGATGGGACCTTCGAGACCGACCTCTTGGGAACCAACTTCGCCCTAGGGGAAGTCACCACGAAGTCCACTCCTCTCTTTCTCTTCAGCGTAGGAGAGACAGCCACGGTTTGTCACCCTGGCCGGCGAGTGCTGGTTTCATAACCCTCACTAACGCCCGTGCCAGCGGACCAAACCAAGTCTGCTGCTCCAAGGACACAGAGTCCGAAATCCTCGCTAAAGAGAAAGGGATCGGGCGATCCTTTGGAGTGGACACGACGGTACCTGCCTGAAAAGAAGGTGGGGAAGAATGCTGTACTGACCTGTCTTCGTCCTGCACTACCAACCTGTGCTTGGATGGAGGTGATCCCGAGTGCCATCTAGGAGCACGCGTCCCTGCTGCTACCACCGGCTGTGGAATTCACCGCGAACGATGGTCGCGCGGGAGAGCGATCGCGCGGGCGCACAGGCGAGCGGTCGCGAGGGTGGGCAGGTGAATGAACACGTGTCCGAGGCGACGAACGCAAGCATTGGCGCGACGGCGAGGGATCGTGCTGCCGCGTAGGTGAGGAAGATCGCTGGCGATGTCGTGATGTGGTATGTCGACGCACTGGTGTGCGATGGTGAGCAGCATGCGCAGGTGAATGACCGTGTAATGGTAAGCGATGGTGAGCAGCATGCGCAAGTGAATGATCGCGTGATAGGGTGCGATGGTGATCAGCATCCGCAGGAGGGCGATCGTTCAGGGTTGTGCGATGAGGAGCAGCATGCGTAAGCGGGCGATCGTTCAGGGTTGTGCGATGGCGAGCAGCATGCGCAGGTGAATGATCGCGTGATGGGGTGCAATGGTGATCAGCATCCGCAGGAGGGCGATCGTTCAGGGTTGTGCGATGAGGAGCAGCATGCGTAAGCGGGCGATCGTGCAGGGTCGTGCGATGGCGAGCAGCATGCGCAGGAGGGCGATCGTGCAATGGCGAGCGGCATGTGCAGGCGGGCGATTGCGCGATGGCGAGCTAGAAGCTGGCGAACCATGTTCCTTCAGGAGCGTTCGTTGTCGCTGTTGAATAGGCGATACTAAGATCGCCTGTGCGGGCTGGCAAGCAGGTGAACGCTGGCGAGGAGGTAATCGCTGGCGTGTAGGTGATCGCTGGCGAGCAGAAGGTCGACGCGTGTCCTGTGAGAGGACAGCTGGAACGGGAAGATCGCTGGCGCGTTGGCGAACATGTGTTTCTGACACACGCGCAGCACGATGTTGCGTAGCCACAGGACCAGGCAGATGGTGAGCAGGGAGTTCAGCAGGAACTAAAGGGAGGTCAGAGACCGCAGGGCGATGGTCCTCAAATGAGCGCTGATGCTCGGAAGAGAGCTGACGAGCAGGAGAGCGCTGGCGAGGGGGGCGAACATCAGGAGAGCGCCGACGAGCAGGTGAGCGTCAGCGAGCAGGAGAGCGCTGGCGAACAGGTGAGCGCTGGCGAACAGGTGAGCGCTGGCGAGCAGGAGAGCGCTTGTGCGTTAGCACTGCTCGCGTAAGGGAAGAATCCCTTAGCCCCGAAGGGACCGTTGCCCGTCGGGTGACGAGTTCTCCAGAAGGCGAAGATCCGGCAGGAGATGGTGAGCGGTCTGCAGAGAGGTTCAAGGAGGGCGGAGCAGTCGGTTGAGGCTGACGAGGAGAGTCCCCCCCGGAGGAGGAAGACCCAAAAAGGTGCCTCTTAGTCCCTCTGTAAGGGGAAGGGAGGCCCTTGTGGCGTAGAGGGCGGTGAGCCTTACGGCGGAGGCGGCCTCGGGGGAGATCGTCGGGACCATCGGTCCTCCGAAGGGGAGTCTCCGTCAAAACACTTCCCTCAGAAGGAAGCTGGGCAGCAGTCGAGACCGAAGGACTCACTTCACCCTTCGAAGGATGCACGGAAGGAGGAGGAGAGCCTTGAGCACCATCACCAGCAACAGCACCTGCGGCGGAAGGCCCAGCCACGTCGGAGGCCTCTGTCACCACGACGTCGACAATAAACAGAGGGTCTACCTCCGCTACCACCGGCGACTGTTTAACAGCGGCCCCCAACGAGACAAGGTCAATAAGAGCGACCCTGGAGGGCAAGCCCTTAAGCCCCAGGGACGACCAAATCTGTAAAAGATCATCACTGGATAAGGCATTATTATCAATAACCTCCTCCGGAGGAGGAGGGGGAACCGCCTCGCTATGGGAGGCGACGCCCTCTCCCCCCACCGAAGGTAGGGAAACAGAACAAGGGCCTGCGCTGCCACTCGGACGACTCTCCTTAGGAGGCGGACGAGGGGGAGCTTCGGAGGAGGTTTGGGCGGCGGAAGAAGAGTCCCGAGAACCTTCCTCCTTCAAGGCTAACCCCGGAGGAGAACGGTCTCTCTTGGACTTCTTCTTACGCCGACGGCCAAACCTCTCCCACTCGGAGGCAGACCACTCCCTGCACTCACGGCACATGTTATCCTGGTTGCACCGTCGGCCCCGACATTGAGGGCAGAGGGTGTGTGGATCCGTAATAACATCCAACATGAAAGTCCCACAAGGACGGCCGGCAACTCCAGGGCATGTAAGCATAGTAAAGAAAATAACTGAAGGTCAACTTCCAACCAATCACACACGCTGAAAAGAAAAAGCAGAAAATTAAAGGCTGTCACGAAGGCGATGAGCAGACAAGTCTGATCACCGCCGAGCCAAAAGTGAAGTGAAGCAAGTCACCGGTGTGTGGAGGGGGTAGGGGTAGCAAGCTACCCTTCCTCACCCACCGCTAACTAGCGCGGGGGTAATTAACCCTCGTTAAAAACTATTGGCTCGTCATTTCAGCTGCGCTAAAAGTAATACCCCTTTGTAAATAGCGTGGTTTGTATTTCGGTTACGGAACAACATATAATTAAGAGTAAATTGGATAGAGAGCAGTTAGTAACAACTAAGCATAGCCATAGAACCGGTTAATAACAAATAAAAAGTCTTTTATTTGCTCTTCTACTTTAGAATTAAATTAGTGAGAAGGGTGAGGCTGCTGATTGTGCACCAGTGTATCAATATCAGGGTTAGTTTTGGCAAGCGCGCAACGTATGTCACATTCCACCTCCAGTCAGTTTCGTGCTTTGGGTTTGATTGTGAATGAAGGAGAAAATCCTGACTCACAAAGGTAGGTTGTGGAAAACAGAATGATCTTCAGTGCATTGGTGCTCAGTTGTGGGTATGCCTATTAACCCAGAATTCTTCAAGATCTTGTGCACGATACTCATCCTTGGCAGAAGAGTCATGTTTCTTCTTCTTTGTATGCATCCTTTCCCAGCTTTATGTGGGGGCCGATGCTTCTGGCCAGCGTTCTCCATCTACCTCTGTCCCACACTTCACCGGTTAATCCATTTGATTGAAGGTCATCCTTGATACAGTCCATCCACCTTCACTTTGGTCTTTTCCTGATTGAAGACCTTTTGCATCAGGTCCCACAAGATATCTATGCCTTCCTCTCCAAGACTCGCAGAAGAGTCATGTTTGAGGTCCAAAAACTCATTTTGCATGTCCCCAGGGACATCATCCACCTGACATATAAATGGGTTCCTTGTCAGCCTCATTGAAATGTCTTCAGTGTTGATACCAAGGAAATATCGCTTGAACTCGTCTACCAAATGATCAAGGTCGAGTGATGATTTCCTCCTTCAATAGGTTCTTGATGTCTTTCTCACCAATTATGTCACTCAAACGCTGAAAGAATGCTGTTTTACCTTTTTTAATTTGTTTCCCCCTAAGTTGCAGTTTAGCCATGAAAGCATTGATGGTGTCCGTGTGCACAATCACATTGCTCCTTTTCCCTGTAATTTCTTACTTAGTTCATTGTTTCAAAAATCTCAGCAAGATAAGCCATTTGTGCTACAAATCCTTCCTTATTGAAGGCAGACAGCAGGTCCACCTTGTTGCTGTAACTCAAAAACAACTTTATTTCTTCCCACAGTTCAAAGACCCGCGCCAGCAAGTTCCCTTTTGAAAGCCATCGCACTTGTGTGTGAAATGGAAGAGCTGTGTGGTTAGCATCCATGTCCCGGCAGAGTTCGCAAAAGAGGCGAGTGTTCAAGGCTGATCCTTTCACATATTTAACAACAATGTTTATGATGACAGTCAAAGCATCATGAAGGTTCTTTGGAACTGTCTTTGAGGCGAGAGCTTCCCTATGGATCATGCAGTGTGTTTCATTCAACTCAGGCCGCTTCTGCTTCACAAGAGTAATGAATCCTGATCGTGAACCAAGCATATTAGGGCCACCATCTGTGCAAACCCCTTCCAGTTTGTTCCAACTCATCGGAGAAATCTGCAACTAATGCCATTATGTCAACTGCCTTTGTTGTCATCTCTAATGGCCGGCAAAAAAGAAACTCCTCCTTGATTCCTTCGTCAGTCAAGTAGCGGCAAAAAGCAAGCAGTTATACAACGTTGGCGACATCCGTAGACTCATCAATTTGAAGGGAAAAAAAAAGAGCGATGTCATTACCTTTGACACCACATTTTCCTTAATGTTTTCAGACATTTTGGAAATTCTGTTCTTGATTGTGTAATTTATCAAACAAGGGGATCTGTTTCATCTTCTGTAATGACTCCTCTCCAAACACAAGCCTAGCACTGTCAACGATACACTGTTTCAAAAGGCTTTCATCAATCGTGAGGGGTTTCTTTGCCTTGGCCACCTGAAGGGCAATCATATATGAAGCCTTCACTATGCCGATGTTGGTTTGCTGATACATCCCAGATGTATCCATTTTCATCCTCTTCACGCTGGATAACTTTACCTCAAAAAAGCTACGATTCTTTTTTTTCAACTGTGGAT
This sequence comes from Palaemon carinicauda, assembly GCF_036898095.1. Taxonomy (NCBI): domain Eukaryota; kingdom Metazoa; phylum Arthropoda; class Malacostraca; order Decapoda; family Palaemonidae; genus Palaemon; species Palaemon carinicauda. Next base: position 90,917,741 of record NC_090750.1, read on the forward strand.
GAGCCTTTGCCAGATGCTGCTTCAGTTGGAAAGGTTTCATGATGCCATTAGAGAAGGTTTTCAAATACACAACACACTGAGGGATGTGTGCACCATCCTTGTCAAGATATGTGAACCCATAGTCCAAATAACTATCTTCATATAATATGATATTTTAATTATAAAATAAATTTTTGAATATACTTACCCGGTGAATATATAATAGCTGCAACTCTGTTGCTCGACAGACACATACATAAAAAAACTCGCCAGCGATCGCTATACAGGTTGCGGGTGTGCCCATCAGCGCCAACTGTCGGCCAGATATCACTCTCGATGTAAACAAAACCTCAATTTCTTCTCATCCCACTGCGTCTCTATTGGGGAGGAAGGGAGGGTCGTTTAATTTATATATTCACCGGGTAAGTATATTCAAAAATTTATTTTATAATTAAAATATCATTTTTAAATATTTAACTTAGCCGGTGAATATATAATAGCTGATTCACACCCAAGGAGGTGGGTAGAGACCAGAGTTAAATATGTTTACATCGTATAAGCTAAGAGTTTTTTTATTTCATTTTGACAGTTATCAATATAACAAACCAAAATAAATAGGTACTGTACCTGGTAAGGAAGTCGACTTAGACGATTACTCTGCCTTGTAAGTACGTCTTCCTTACGGAGCCCAGCGATCCTCTTAGGATGCTGACAGACCCCCAGGAGCTGAAGTATCAAGGGCTGCAACCCATACAACAGGACCTCATCAAACCCCTAATCTGGGCGCTCTCAAGAAATGACTTTGACCACCGCCAAATCAACCAAGATGCGAAAGGCTTCTTAGCCTTCCGGACAACCCATAAAAACAACATTAAAACATTTCAAGAGACAGATTAAAAGGATATGGAATTAGGGAATTGTAGTGGTTGAGCCCTCACCCACTACTGCACTCGCTGCTACGAATGGTCCCAGTGTGTAGCAGTTCTCGTAAAGAGACTGGACATCTTTCAAGTAAAATGACGCGAACACTGACTTGCTTCTCCAATAGGTTGCGTCCATGATACTTTGCAGAGATCTATTTTGCTTAAAGGCCACGGAAGTTGCTACAGCTCTAACCTCGTGCGTCTTAACCTTAAGCAAAGATCGGTCTTCCTCACTCAAGTGTGAATGAGCTTCTCGTATTAACAATCTGATAAAATATGACAAAGCATTCTTTGACATAGGCAAGGATGGTTTCTTAACCGAACACCATAATGCTTCAGATTGGCCTCGTAAAGGTTTAGTACGAGCTAAGTAGAACTTAAGAGCTCTAACAGGGCATAAGACTCTTTCTAGTTCATTGCCTACGATCTCCGATAAGCTAGGAATATCGAAAGATTTAGGCCAAGGACGAGAAGGTAGCTCATTTTTGGCTAGGAAACCAAGCTGCAGAGAACAAGTAGCTTTTTCTGACGAAAACCCGATGTTCTTGCTGAAGGCATGAAGCTCACTGACTCTTTTAGCCGAGGCTAAGCATACCAGGAAAAGTGTCTTAAGAGTGAGATCTTTCAGGGAGGCTGACTGTAAAGGCTCAAACCTGTCTGACATGAGGAATCTTAGAACCACGTCTAAATTCCACCCAGGAGTAGCCAAACGACGCTCCTTAGAGGTCTCGAAAGACTTAAGGAGGTCTTGCAGATCTTTATTGTTGGAAAGATCTAAGCCTCTATGCCGGAAGACCGAGGCCAACATGCTTCTGTAGCCCTTGATAGTAGGAGCTGAAAGGGATCGTACTTTTCTCAGGTATAAGAGAAAATCAGCTATTTGGGCTACAGAGGTACTGGTCGAGGATACGGAAACTGACTTGCACCAGTCTCGGAAGACTTCCCACTTCGATTGGTAGACTCTAAAGGTAGACGCTCTCCTTGCTCTAGCAATCGTACTGGCTGCCTCTTTCGAAAAGCCTCTAGCTCTCGAGAGTCTTTCGATAGTCTGAAGGCAGTCAGACGAAGAGCGTGGAGGCTTTGGTGTACCTTCTTTACGTGTGGCTGACGTAGAAGGTCTACTCTTAGAGGAAGACTTCTGGGAACGTCTACTAGCCATCGAAGTACCTCGGTGAACCATTCTCTCGCGGGCCAGAGGGGAGCAACTAACGTCAACCTTGTCCCTTCGTGAGAGGCGAATTTCTGCAGTACCTTGTTGACAATCTTGAATGGCGGGAATGCGTAAAGATCTAGGTGTGACCAATCTAGGAGGAAGGCATCTATATGTATTGCTGCTGGGTCCGGGACTGGAGAGCAATAGATTGGAAGCCTCTTGGTCAGCGAGGTTGCAAAGAGATCTATGGTGGGTTGACCCCAAGTCGCCCAAAGTCTCTTGCACACATCCTTGTGGAGGGTCCATTCGGTTGGAATTACTTGACCTTTCCGACTGAGACAATCTGCTAGGACGTTCAAGTCGCCCTGGATGAACCTCGTTACTAGGGAGATGCCTCGATCTTTTGACCAGATGAGCAGGTCCCTTGCGATCTCGTACAGAGTCAATGAGTGGGTACCTCCCTGTTTGGAAATGTACGCCAAGGCCGTGGTGTTGTCCGAGTTGACCTCCACCACCTTGCCTCGAAGGAGATTCTCGAAACTTATCAAGGCCAGATGAACCGCCAAAAGCTCCTTGCTGTTGATATGCATGCTCCTCTGACTCGAGTTCCACAGACCTGAGCATTCCCGACCGTCCAGCGTCGCGCCCCAGCCCAAGTCCAATGCGTCCGAGAAGAGAACGTGGTTGGGTTTCTGAACTGCTAGGGGAAGACCCTCTCGTAGACTGATATTGTCTTTCCACCAAGTCAGACAAGTCTTTATCTTTTCGGAAATCGGGATCGAGACCGCCTCTAGCGTCTTGTCCTTTTTCCAGTGAAAAGCCAGATGGAATTGTAGAGGTCAGAGGTGTAGCCTTCCTAGCGAGACAAATTGCTCCAGGGATGACAGCGTTCCTACCGGACTCATCCAAAGCCTGACTGAGCAACGTTCCTTCTTCAACATCTTCTGGATGGCGAGCAGGGCTTGATCTATTCTGGGGGCCGACGGAAAAGCCCGAAAAACTTGACTGTGAATCTCCATCCCTAAATACAGAATAGTTTGGGATGGGACCAGCTGTGACTTTTCCAAGTTGACTAGGAGTCCCAATTCCTTGGTCAGATCTAGAGTCCAATTGAGATCCTTCAGACAGCGATGACTGGAAGAGGTTCTGAGAAGCCAGTCGTCCAAGTACAGGGAGGCTCTGATCTCCGATAGCTCGAAACTGGTACCCCACATTCCTGTAAACAAACCTCAGAAACGGTTGGGAATCCGGGTGTATAGGAATGTGGAAGTATGCCTCCTGAAGGTCGAGAGAGACCATCCAGTCGCCTTCCATAAATGCTGTCAAGACAGCCTGGTAGACTTCATCGTGAAGTTTGTCTTGACAATGAACACATTGAGCGCACTTGCCTCTTACGTACTCCTGCAGTGAACATGGCTGCCAAATCATGGAGCCATCCCTGAGGGACTTGTTCCTGCAGAGAACGTGGCTGTCAGATCATTGGAGCCATCCCTGAAAGCCTTGTTTATGCATGACATAATTGTACAGCAAAACTTCAAAGGCTCGAAAACAGCTGTGAAGTTGACCTGTAAAATCTTGGAGCGTCTCCTGGCCAGGCGCCAGGGAGAGTCTATGAGATTTGAGAAGTCTATCTGGGCAGAGGCAGGAACTCCCAAGCCGAGAACTTCTCTCGTGTCATATCAGACTCTCGCTCTATAAGCCAGTTTAAAAGAAGGGAAAGCAAAGGCTGTATCCCCCAAACTCCTCCTGGTGATAAACCAGTCGCCTAGCAAACGTAAAGCTCTCTAGGAGAGCGAGAGAGCACTAGCTTATAAAACAACGGCTTCGAAGTAGCTAGGCCTAGTGTAAGCTTCTGACGTTTAGGCGAACGAGGAGCAGCAGTTACAAAAAGATCCGGACAAAGATCCTTAAAAATCAGCATGATTTATTTAAAGTCCATAGAGGGCTAAGCAGCTTTAGGCTCCTCTCCGTCTGACAGAGTCCTCAAGGGAATATCAGTAGGAGGGGGAACAGCAACTTCCTCATCTAAAGGAACCTTGTCCGATAATACGTAGCCGAGTCTCAAGCAAGGGAGAGACCTACCGTGGTGGCAATGCTTTACAAGCAGAGTCCACATGCACTGGTGCATTAGTAGCGGAACAGGACGCAACATCATGTAACTGCTTGACAGTCTGTGAACTGTCAACAACAACAGGTGCGAGAGACCAGGACGCAACGTCATGTAACTGCTAGACAGTCTGTGAACTGTCAACAACAACAGGTGCGTGAGGACGCACAGCGTCCACTCGAGACTGCTTTGACCGCCTAGACTGAGCAGTCAAAACAACTCTAGAATGCGGAGGTTGACGCTCAGCGTCAAAACAAGTCAACTCCGATTGTTAGCGAACGTCCTGAACGTCAACAGGAGCATCAGCAAGTGGCCTAACGTCCAAATGTGGCTGAAAAATCCACACGAGACCGCATCGAGTGTGGTTCTAAACAACCTGACTGACGTGACTTAGCTACGCCAACGTCAACAAGACGCACAAAGGAACGTTAGGTTGGCTGAAAGCCAGGATCTCGATGAGAAAAACGGCTAGGCTCAACGGACTTATCGGCAGAATAGTCTTCCATAAGGGAGGCAAGCTTATTCTGCATGTCTTGCCGTACAACCCATTTAGGATCAACGGAAATGGTTGCGGTAAGAGACGAGGGTAACGTCTGTGACCGCAAAACCTTGCCAACAAAAACTCTCGGAGTCTGTGTTACGCTTTTGTTAGGCGGCGAGCAGTCTTCCGATGACTGCATAGGGTCAGAGCTGTCCTAATGGCTACAACCAGGACGCTGGACCTGTCCTGAAAGGACTGACTTTCGCTTAAGGGCCTCGAAACCTTGTTTCAGGTTTCTTATGCGAAAAGCCTTCGGATGACGAGGAGAAAATCGTCTCTCTCGCCTTATGGTAGGGGTGATCTTGGTAAGATACACCCGATACCATAGAGGGAACGTCTGTTCGCTGATCAAGGCCTCTCGAACCCATAAGTCGTACGACATTACTTCTCCCCTGGGCTTGGGAGCTTGCAAGAGGTCCCGGATTAGGCGAACGACAGGCACGAACAGACGAACCCTCGGTCGCAACACTGATAACACTTTGCGCAATATCACTTTATCACTACGATTTTCTGTTTTACACTTATTTCACTGAAATCGAAACTTTTACTGATTTCTACCTGAAGCACGCAATTCTACCCTCATCAAAAGGTAGTAATAGCGAAATCAGTCGTATAATGCAAGCACATTAATACCAGCAAAAAACAGTAAACATATTTTAAGATAAAAAAATTCAGTGGCTGGGGAAGAGACTAAACACTAGTTCATTCAAAACTACGTTTTCAATCTCTCACCGTACATTGCCTGGGGACGAGAATAAAAAAGTAAAAACGTTTTATCCTTTTTCCCCGTACAGAGACTAGGGACGAGAGTAACTCGAGAACAACGTTACCCGCTTGAACGGAACGTTTTCTCCCCTCTCTCTCCCTCCGTCTCTATCTCTCTCTCTCTTGATTACGCACCTAAGAGAAGAGCCCACTTACGTTTCGTCAAAAAAACATGTTATTTGACCAAAGGAAAAAAACTGAAAGGTTTTTCAATTAAAAAGTTCCTTTAAAATAGAATTTAAAACATTTAAGCTTTGAAAGAAGAATGAACAAAACGTCAGAATCGATTTACTCTTTCTGCAAAGTGAAACCGTGATACTCTCTCTCTCTATCGTAACGATAGAGCGCAAACTGCGTAGCATAAGTAAACTAAACGTTAGTTCATCTTTGAAACAGTACGAAGACTATTCAAAGAAAATCTTTCATAAAATATCTATTAAAAAATATTCATTTAAAAAGTTTTAAATCATTAGCTCTTTAAAAGCTATTTACGATTGAAAGGGCTCAACGTTGTTTAACTTCGGTTTCCAAGTTAGGACCGCCTACTCTCAGGAAGGTCGCATATAAACAAATCATTAAATTTATTTTTATGTTTATTATAAACGGAAAGTTAATCGAAGAGGCCTAATAAAGGCGGTGAGATATAAAATATATAGAGGAAAATCTATAATTAATTTATAACGTGATAAGATAATTGCTAAAAGCCTAAACACACTTCCGTCTAAGGGAAGGGTCGGCCATTTAAAAGTCAAAGAAAGTCCATACTCTCTTTGTCATCAAAAATTAAATCTATCCAAAAACGAGTTCAAGATTTAAGATGAAGATAAAACACCTGCACTGCGAAAGCTCAAACCAAATTAAAGTACTTCACCAAATATGATGGGAAAAACTCCAGGTTCTACAGCGAGTAAAAGTACGTCTTGTCGACACGTCGACAGAGAAGAAATTGAGGTTTTGTTTACATCGAGTGGTATCTGGCCGACAGTTGGCGCTGGTGGGCACACCCGCAACCTGTATAGCGATCGCTGGCAAGTTTTTTTTATGTATGTGTCTGTCGAGCAACAGAGTTGCAGCTATTATATATTCACCGGCAAAGTTGAATATTTAAAAGTTTATTTCTGTAACATCTGAAATCAGGCATAAAACAATGCCTATCAATTTGGGAGAGGAAAATAAACATAGGCACATCGTAATTCTGTGTAGAAATAAAAAACATTTCCATTCCTCCCACTCCCAAATATAAAGTAAATAAACTTCTCAAACATAGAAACTTTTGTGTGTGTCAGATACTTCCGGGTAACTGAATACTCGTAACACACTATAGTATGTGAACCTGTGAGGCACCCCCGCCCTCCCTTCAGAATTCATATTTGAACGTGAACCGACTGGTAGATACGGCGCCGCCTATCTACAACAGGCATTCTCTCCCTCTTTCCCCCTTCGTTTCCCTCCCTCTCCATGCCCCGCCCAGCCCTCATGCCCACTCGCCTGCCTCAGAAATGGGCATGACACCCCAATTTTCCCCATGAATATCATGTCAGTGAGAACTGATATGACTATATCACAATTGAATGGCTAACAACAAATTGCCGCACGTACTATGAGGACATTTTCAGCTTGGGTAGTGTAATTATTTCCCCCCTGAAAGCTTCAAATTTCCCCCAGTTTGGGAACCCCTGAAGCTAAAACCCTAGTTGGACAAGCAAGATGCTATTAGCCCCGAGGTTCCAACAGAAAAAATAGGCCATTGAGGAAAAGAATCAAGGAAAAATGAAATATCTTAAGAACAATAACATTAAAATAAATATTTCCTATATAAACAATAAACACCACGCTCTCCATTTACTCCAATATAATGTAATCCTGCAGTTCTCACCTTCTTGCACAGTAATTAGGTGGTTATCTAAATTCTGGGAAAGCAATAATTAGCAAGATAAGTTGAAGAGGGGGGAAGGGGTTATAAAAAGAAAATAGCTTGGTTTCCTCACTCAACGACATGGAACTGACGTCAACATAGTCAACCAAACAGATCGTGATGCCAGCGTACATAAACAGAAGTTCGTGATGCCAGCGTACATTTGATATACTGTAAATTCAAAATATACTTAATCAAGAATTGTGATTACTCAAAAGTGTCACTATTTGTAAATTGCATATTTTAAGGACACTTTTGAGTAATTAATCCATTTTTAATTAAGTATATTTTGAATATACTGTACAGTAAATCAAATGTACGCTGGCATCACAAACTTCTGTTTATGTACGCTGGCATCACGACTTCTGTTTGGTTGACGATGTTGACATGTCAGTTCCAAGTCGTTTAGTGAGGAAACCGAGTTATTTTCTTTTTATTACCCCTTCCCCCCTCTTCAACATATCTTGCTAATTATTGCTTTCCCAGAATATAAATAACCCCCTAATTACTGTGCAAGAAGGTGAGAACTGCAGGATTACATTATATTGGAGTAAATGGAGAGCGTGGTGTTCTATACTATTACCACAATAAAAACTTTAGTAAACCAAGAGGAAGAGAAATAAGATAGAATAGTGTGCTCGAGTGTACCCTCACACAAGAGAGCTTGAATAAAGAACAGTCTATGGGCAATACTTACTTCCTCATCATCTTGAACATCTCCCTCAGCTGCTCTTTCAGCCAGGCGCCTCTTACGAGTAGGTCTATCTTCTTCGTCGTCACTTTCATCTGAAAAGTACAATGGCGGAGCATTACCAACTTGACATTTCATTCTAAAAGCCATAAAGCAACATTTTTCAACATACATTTTATCTACATTATTCAACATTCTATACATCATGGCACTCACTAAGTCCACTCTAGATACTTACCATACAGGAGACCTCTCCTCATTCGACCCGTGGCACGACCTTCATCTCTGTCTCGCTTTCTCATGAGAGATTCGGCAGCCAAACGCTCACCATCGCTCATCATTGAGTATTCAGAGTCATCCAAGTTGTCACGGTCGTATACGTCCAGCTCTGGTATGTGACGGTAATCACTGGGGATAAAGAAGTGTTCATGATTAAAATGGTAAAATCAAACTTAAACAAGATGGGCACCCAGAGGAGCGCAGACCTCCGTTGCGGCAGCTTATTTCTCAAACAAGGTCTTGACCTTAACCCTTTTACCACCAAGAGACGTACTGGTACATTTTACAAAACTCATCGCTTTACCCCCATGGACGTACCAGTACGTCCTTGCAAAAAACTGCTTTTTACATTTTCTTTTGTGCACATTTTTGATAATTTTTTGAGAAACTTCAGGCATTTTCCAAGAGAATGAGACCAACCTGACCTTGCTATGACGAAAATTAAGGCTGCAAAATGTGCTTAAAAAAAAAAAAATAACCCCTGGGGGTTAAGGGTTGAAAAGTTCCAAATAAAATGGGGGTAAAAGGGTTAACATGTATCAATTGATGTGGATTTTCATACATTCAAATATGAACCAAGTTTGAAGTCTCTGTGACAACGATGTCCAAACTTATGGCTGATCATGTGAATTAGACACTGCTTGACTGCAACCTTGACCTTGACCTTTATTATACGAGTCAATCCCGGCAAGTTTCATTACTCTATGATTAAAATTGTGGCCAGCAATCTGTTCACAAACAAACACAAAGGGGGTAAAACATAACCTCCTTCCAAGGGAAAAAGTTTCATGAAAATTCATACCCAAGTGAACGTATTCACCGTAGTTTATTTAGTTAACTGTAAATTTTTTATTAAAAGTGGTTCTAAAATGTTATGGGTTTCTTCAGTAGATAAATTCTACTGTAATACTATTATTGCCTAGGAAATGCATAAACCCAGTTTAAGGATACTTACTTCTCCAAATTGTCCCCGAACAGTTCTTCCCCATCTTCTTCTTCAACCGGGACATCGTTGCCGAGCAGATCGCTTTCATCTTCGAAAGCAGGCAAGTCCCGCCCTGGGGAGGAGGTGACGGGGTCGAAATTTGATCCGCGAGACGAACGTCTTCGGCGACGGCTGGAAACGCTGGACAACCCAGGGGTTGCAGGCTCCGGAGAGCTCATGGCAGCAGAGGGTGATGTTGGTGTGTCCTGAATGAGATGCATGACTTTAAAATCTACCCTGAGAGTTTAATAAATACAATAACTTTTCAGGTTCTTATACTGATAGTCTTGAATTTTTTTTCCCTATACTATTGAATTCAAGGATACATTTAATGTTTAGGTGTAGGTCAAACCAAGGTAAGAGATAACAATGACTTTTAAAAGTTATTCAGACCAGAGTAAAAAAAAAAATTACAACAAATACATTAGGACGACCTAACCTAACACCAGTATCCTTTGGACGTCCCACCCCTGTACCACTGTATACCTAGCTTACCCTTAGACAAGTCGCAACCCTGTATATACTTCCCAACAGGCTTTCCTTGTGAAATGACAAATTCGAAGATAATTTGTATTTTTCCTAACCATACAAACCTTAGCTATTTACAAAGGGTTATTACTTTTAGCGTAGCTGAAATGGCGAGCCATTAGAATTTAACGAGGGTGTATTACCCCCGCGCTAGTTAGCGGGGGGGTAGGGGAGTGGTAGCTAGCTACCCCTCCTCCCCCTCACACACAGGTGAATACTCACTTTCACTTAGAGGTAGGACTTGTCTTGGGGGACAGGGCTGGCGGGCAAATATGTGTAAATAGCTAAGGTTTGTATGGTTAGGAAAAATACAAATTATCTTCGAATTTGTCATTTGTTCCGTAACCGAAATACAAACCACGCTATTTACAAAGGGTGACTTATCCCTTAGGAAGGGTGGAAAGTCCCCAGCCATACTGGCTTTGGCTTTACCCGGGGACTCAGAATCCGAGTGAGTCGCACTCGAGAAAAGGAGTCCCTGCACCTCACAAGTTCCTTGCACCGCAAGGAACCATGTGGCCTACGTAAGCTTGTGTGTGAAGGAAGAAGTGTGACCCGTCCTAGGCAGTTGACCTGGAGTTCCAGAAGGAACTCTGGGTTAGGACGTTCCCAATACCACCTCGTCAGGGTATGGGGGACGCGACAGTATTGACTCAATACTCGGAACACAAGGAAGCATGGTTTACCTGCAGAGGTTCGAGGTCAGCTATGCAGAGACCAGGATGCTGCTTCCCCGTAGAGGGGATGATGAAGAAAGAAGTAAGGGCCAGACATACTTCTTTCGTTCATGCAGACTAAAACCTGATAACAATGCCCTCAACCTTCTGCTACCTGTCCAAAAAGGAGCCTGAGGTTAGACCAGCTGTTGTGTAGCCACCACAGAGCGATAGAAAACGTATCGAGACTCCTGTGGGTCACGCCCTGCAGGAAGCGGGCTGCGAAGGTCATCAGACGCTTCCAGACTCCAGCTTGTAGCACCTGCGTCACAGAGTAGTATTACTCGAAGGCGAGGGACGTTGCGATGTATCCAACATCGTGCTGTAGGGCGACGTGACGGGGGAGGGTCTGAAGACAGGTCGAGATGAATGTCCTTGAGTCCGGGCTGAAGAGGTATACTGGTGACTCTCCCCCCATGTCCTCCTTGTGTTCCCAAATCGGCTGCAACTGAGGCCAAACTGCAGCTGTTCCCAGCGCTAACCTCTCGATTCCTGTACTGGCAAGAAAGAGAAGGTCTTGGGACATCAGACACAGAATGGAGACTCAAAATCTTGAATGAATCGGACCGAAGGGTCGGGACCCTCAGATTCTGAGTCTAGCCAACAACTCAGGAGCGAGCCTGAATGTTGCCTTCCCCTCTTCCTTAGAAAGGGGGGGGAGTAGTAAGAGACCAAGAAGATTGCTTACACACTGGCCGTGGCCAGAGTGAGCAGAAGACCCAAGGCGGAATACAATCCGAGGCCTGTCATAAAAGGGTCTTGAGAAGATCTCTTAAAGGACTAAAAGTCCGAGCCATGCTCCAAGTTGGAGGTCTTCCTCCGACTAGGGCAGGGACGATCGTAGCTTCGCATGAGCGAGGATAGATCCAGCGGGCAGGAAAAAGTTATTCCTTTAAGCCTGAAGGTCAGGGAAAGGCTGAGCGACAGGCTTCATTGCCAAGAGCGGAAAGGAGTTTCCTCCCGCCGAAAGGCAATAAGACCGTTATTGCTGGAGAAGAGGCCTCACGGGAAGAGGTATATCTCCCACGGCACCAACCACCTTAGACTCTTCACTTTGCCTGGGAGACCCCTGTGGATGACTATCGCAGATGACGCGACCTACGTACCGCGACTGTAGCGGGTTGTCTCTTCTAGAGGAGGAAGCGTAGTGTCTCCAGGCATGAAGCCGAAGCGACGTCCCGGTTCGGGAGAGATGTCGCAGTGTGGTTGCTTGAGTAGTCTGCGTCGTGGGAGAAGCTCTCCCGGGAGTTCCGTCAGGGGAAGCAGAGGGTCCAGAAACCGTTCTGCGCATAGTCCCAGTGGAGCTCTCCCATTGAAAGGTTGACAGACAACCTGGTTTTGTTGAGACCCATTGTCCGCAGACAAAAAGGAGGGAAGACGCAGGCGTCGAAGTTGTCCCACCATCACCGGAATGCATCTTGCCAGAGTCTCGGGGTCTGAGACTGGGGGGAAAACTAGCGGAAGCTTGAGGTTCCAAGCTGTCGCGATCAGGTCCCCCAGACCAGCACTTGCTGGTTACCCAAGGTCAAAGACCCTTAGGTACACTCTCTCTATGAGGCTCTGCTCGGATAGTCTGAGAGAAACATTCCCCTGCCTGGAATGAGAGAGCCGATGGTGGAATTGAGAGAATCTCAATCATCCCGGTATCTCTACTGCAAGATGTGAAGGTGTGAAAATGCGTCCCCTGCTGGTTAGCATGAAGTCGACACGCAACGGGGCGACTTGGCAGGAGCGGTAGGATCTGAAGAGGGGCCAGACTAAGGCCCTTAAGCCTGCCTGAATGATGGAGAGGTATCCTTCAGGTCTTGACCATAGGCCTGGACCGGAACATGCCCCCCCCCCTTTCCTTTGACGAGTCCGAGAACCGCATCAAGAATGTGGGGAAAGGACGAGAATATCCACTACCATCAAGAGGCTCCATAGGTCAACACCCATTGCAGGTTTAATAGTTCCGCTGGTCCCATAGGGCCAGGGAGTCCGGTTAAACATTGCCTGAAGCCACCGGAACTTGGATCGCCCCACATGGAACTTATCCTGAGGCGACCGTTCGGACTATAAACGGGTCAATGAGGAAAGAAGAACTAGGAAACGTTCCAAGGTAGGGCTGAAAACTCTGCTTGACTGAGAACAGGTACTGCGACTCTCCTCAGTCTTGCCACAGTCAACCGAAAGGAAGGCTCGGAGGATGTGGTAACAGAATCTGGCGTCCCCAGGTGGTCACCCATCCAAGTACCGACGTTGCTTAACCTCGCTGGACGGACGAGAAGCGGGGTTTCCAACGTGGTAAGGCGGTTGACTCAATATCATGGCCAGATACTCCAGATGTTGAGGCAGAGGAAGAGAAGGCTCCAAGCAAAATACCATGAGCCCACACTCATGGTCAGCATTCGGAAGCTTTTCCCGGCGCTGAAGAAGGTCGAAACCCGAGCCTACCGGAGTTGACTAGCCCTCCAAACAGCAGAGGAGGCGGAAGTCTGCACCTGAGCGGCCAAGAGGAAGGCAGGGAGAGTTCTCTGGGGAAACAAACCTGCTATGCCACGGCGGGATAGCCACACTGCATCATAAGCAGGAATACTTGCAGTTTAGGCTGAATTCGACGAGCACCCTGGAAGATGGATGGAATGGAAACTGAAAGTACCCGTCCTTCCGATCCAGGGTTAAAGGAGTCCTGTCGCCTCGTTACCAGTCTGATCGATTCTGCTGGTCTACGCTGGCCAAAGTTTGTTCGACAAACTTGATCAGGGCTGAGAGGTCGACTATGGACATCCCCTCTCAGATCCTTCCTTACAAGAAAGGATCGACTGAGGGGGCCGGGGGTGAAGCCGTCGATGATCCTAAGGAAGACCTTCGCCTAAGGTATGGATCATTCTGCCCAACCGGGCAACTCTGCTGATGCTATGGCATAGAGGTTCAGAGACACTGAATTCGCTGACAGAGACGGCAGGCGCGATATCCTTGGCTACTCACAGAGATTGTGCGGGAATGGGCATCGGGAAGCTGTCATTCGGATGAGTAACCTTAAGCATCCTCCCAGCGAAAAAACCTGCAATCCTAGAGTTCGTGAACTCCTTTTAGGACTATGCCCCCCCGGGGGAGTCTCCCGTGCCATCTGTTCCTGACAGGAGGAAACTGCAATTGGACACCTTGTCCCAGTTGTCGTAGCCGATAACTTAGGCCGACGTGGTTGAAAGAAAAGGGAGCTGGAGCCCTGCAGAGTCTGGAAGAAAGCGCCTTGGAGGAGTGAAACCGGAAGTCGATTTACTCCGCACAGCAGATGTTTAAGTCTCTGTCCTTGGGCAAAGACAAAACTCTTCTCAAGGATGGAAGGGTGTCTGAGGTCGTTGACCTCCACAGATGAGACACCCGAAGGAAGCCTTCAGTCAGTGCGTCCAGATGGTACAACATCGAGCTTGTCCGCAAGTAGATACTTAACGACGAAAGGCCAAGGTGCCTGAGCTCGAGAGGAGGAAAGTACCCTTGATCTTCCTGTAGCTTCCTTGAACCAAACCTCGGGCCGTAACCGAGGAGGGAAAGAACCTGGTAAGCTCCCAGAGGAAGAGGTAAGCAGTCACCCCTTGTCCGATGGAGAAATCTTCAACGGAAAGCCCCCCCGCCAAAAATCCTTCCAGGGCGGGAGAAGGAGAGAGTACTCGTGCAGGAGAGGGGACCCTCGAGACCGACCTCTTGGGAACCAACTTCGCCCTGGGGGAAGTCACCACGAAGTCCACTCCTCTCTTTCTCTTCAGCGTAGGAGAGACAGCCGCTGGTTTGTTACCCTGGCCGGTGAGTGCTGGTTTCATAACCCTCATTAACGCCCGTGCCAGCGGATCAAACCATGTCTGCTGCTCCAAGGACACAGAGTCCGAAATCCTCGCTAAGGTGAAAGGGATCGGGCGATCCTTTGGAGAGGACACGACGGTTCCTGCCTGAAAAGAAGGTGGGAAGAATGCTGTACTGACCTGTCTTCGTCCTGCACTACAAACCTGTGCTTGGATGGAGGTGATCCCGAGTGCCGCCTAGGAGCACGCGTCCCTGCTGCTACCACCGGCTGTGGAATTCGCCGCGAACTATGGTCGCGCGAGGGCGAACGGTCGCGCGGGCGCACAGGCGAGTGGTCGCGCGGGCGCGCAGGCGAGCGGTCGCGAGGGCGCGCAGGCGAGCGATCGCGCGGGCGCACAGGCGAGCGATCGCGCGGGCGCGCAGGCGAGCGATCGCGCGGGCGCGCAGGCGAGCGATCGCGCGGGCGCGCAGGCGAATGGGCGTGACGGCGAGGGATCGTGCTGCCGCGTAGGTGAAGAAGATCGCTGGCGGTAAGCGATGGCGAGCAGCATGTGTAGGTGAATGATCGCGTGATAGGGTGCGATGGTGATCAGCATCCGCAAGAGGGCGATCGTTCAGGGTTGTGCGATGAGGAGCAGCATGCGTAAGCGGGCAATCGTGCAGGGTTGTGCGATGGCGAGCAGCATGCGCAGGTGAATGATCGCGTGAAAGGGTGCGATGGTGATCAGCATCTGCAGGAGGGCGATCGTTCAGGGTTGTGCGATGAGGAGCAGCATGCGTAAGCGGGCAATCGTTCAGGGTTGTGCGATGGCGAGCAGCATGCGCAGGTGAATGATCGCGTGAAAGGGTGCGATGGTGATCAGCATCTGCAGGAGGGCGATCGTTCAGGGTTGTGCGATGAGGAGCAGCATGCGTAAGCGGGCAATCGTTCAGGGTTGTGCGATGGCGAGCAGCATGCGCAGGTGAATGATCGCGTGAAAGGGTGCGATGGTGATCAGCATCTGCAGGAGGGCGATCGTTCAGGGTTGTGCGATGAGGAGCAGCATGCGTAAGCGGGCAATCGTTCAGGGTTGTGCGATGGCGAGCAGCATGCGCAGGTGAATGATCGCGTGAAAGGGTGCGATGGTGATCAGCATCCGCAAGAGGGCGATCGTTCAGGGTTGTGCGATGAGGAGCAGCATGCGTAAGCGGGCAATCGTGCAGGGTTGTGCGATGGCGAGCAGCATGCGCAGGTGAATGATCGCGTGAAAGGGTGCGATGGTGATCAGCATCTGCAGGAGGGCGATCGTTCAGGGTTGTGCGATGAGGAGCAGCATGCGTAAGCGGGCAATCGTTCAGGGTTGTGCGATGGCGAGCAGCATGCGCAGGTGAATGATCGCGTGAAAGGGTGCGATGGTGATCAGCATCCGCAAGAGGGCGATCGTTCAGGGTTGTGCGATGAGGAGCAGCATGCGTAAGCGGGCAATCGTTCAGGGTTGTGCGATGGCGATCAGCATCCGCAGTTGAGGGTCGCGCGATGGCGATCAGCATCCGCAGTTGAGGGTCGCGCGATGGCGATCAGCATCCGCAGTTGAGGGTCGCGCGATGGCGATCAGCATCTGCAGTTGAGGGTCGCGCGATGGCGATCAGCATCCGCAGTTGAGGGTCGCGCGATGGCGATCAGCATCCGCAGTTGAGGGTCGCGATGGCGATCAGCATCCGCAGTTGAGCTAGTAGCTGGCGAACCATGTTCCTTCAGAAGTGTTGGAGAACGTTGGCGTGCCAGCTGTAACACACGTGGGCGATCCGGAGATCGCTGGCGAGCTGATGATCGCTGACGAGCTGACGATCGCTGGCGAGCTGATGATCGCTGACGAGCTGATGATAGCTGACGAGCTGATGATCGCTGACGAGCAGAAGGCTACGCGTGGAAGCCTGCGCAAAGAAGAGTCCTTGACCCCGACCTGAACCGAAGTTCTAGATCGCGAGGGCGAACGTGGGCGCACAGGGCACGTAACAGGAACCGCAGGGAAGATCATCTTGAAAGCGCTGACGAACAGGAGAGCGCTGACGAACAGAAGGGCGCGCAGGGAAACCCTGACACGCAAGGGAAGAACCCCCGTGGGGGCAACCCTTTGCCCCGAAGGGATCGTTGTCCGCCGGGAGACTGATGTCCGTCGGAAGACCGCTGTCCGTCGGGAAGACCGTTGTCCGTCGGGAAGACCGTTGCCCGTCGGGAGACGAGATTAGACTGCTGTCCATCTGCACCAAGACGGAAGATCGAGAAAAAGAAGTTGTAGGCTGCAAACGGAGATTCAAAAAGGCGCCTCAAGCACCCTTATAGGGAGATGAGAGGCCCTTACGACGAGGCGGACGGAGGGCCTTACGGCGAGGGAGGCCAACAGCAACAGCAACAGAAGAAACCTCCGAAGAGGAGTCTCTATGAGTGTACTCTCTCGCGAACGACAGAGAAACACTTCGTGGAAGAGACTGGTCAGCCAGTGACCTAAAAGGGGCAATCCTCCGAAGAGGAGCCCCTGCAGTTGCCCAGCCCCTTGAGCGAAACTGCAGGTGCGACCGCTCAGCACCAAGAGCATAGTCGCACGAAAAAAAGGCAAGAGAAGAACCCCCCAAAAGAGGAAAAGCTCAAGCCTGGACAGGAAAAAAAAACTTCCCTCGGAAGGAAAGTTATCCGCCCAAGGAGGCAAGCCTCCTGACTGTTCTAAAATGAACTGGAGAGCTGTCCGTCGACACGGGAGTACTACCAGTAGAAGGAGACACGCCCCTGACGACAATACAAGGGGGGAGGCAGCAACAGCCGAATCCCCAGGACTCAACCAGACAGCTCACACCGTTGCTATATTACAGAAACGAACTAGATCGGTAACTGTAAAAAAATAAAACAAATAATATTAGTACACATTCATTCCCCCGGGAAGGCTCCGAAGAGGAATCCCGAGGAAAAGGAACAAGAATTACACAACAGGCACGTGCCCTCACAACCACTTACACTCGCGGAAGGAGAGCTGTAACCAAAACAGAATTATAACAATTATAATTATGTAACTATGTAATTATGTAATTTAAAAATGAATGAACACTAAAGAAAAAAACGAAAACCCCGAAAGGAATCGTTCTACAAGCTGAAAAATTAACAACTACAATTAGATTCATAAACTAATTGAGACAAAATGTACGGCGTAGCAACCCCACCCACACGGGAAGGAAGCTACAAGGGCGTAGTAAAACATAGTAAAAGGGTGAACGACCTCAAGAGAGAGAGAGAGAGAAAGACCGAAGTCAAACTCGATCGCAACCCATAAAATTAGGCCGTGGTGGCCTAACTGCCGAGGCCTCCACGTAGATATCGTACACTACACACACACATCTGAAAAGGAAACTTACTTATTTCTATACTCAAATATATATACAAACATGAAAACATGTTTACATATATATTGAGTAAAAGAAAAGTAAGCGATTAAGTAAAGACAAAACAGACAATGGCTGCCAAGCGAGGACCAAGACAGAGACGTCTGTCACAGTCCGAGCCAAAAGTGAAAGTGAGTATTCACCTGTGTGTGAGGGGGAGGAGGGGTAGCTAGCTACCACTCCCCTACCCCCCCGCTAACTAGCGCGGGGGTAATACACCCTCGTTAAATTCTAATGGCTCGCCATTTCAGCTACGCTAAAAGTAATAACCCTTTGTAAATAGCGTGGTTTGTATTTCGGTTACGGAACAAATTTGTTTTCTTTAGAAGTAATTCTTTATTTACCCTGTCCCTAAATACATTTTTTTATGAATTACCATCAAATTAAAAATGCCCATAAACACACCAGTAATACTTCTTAAGCCAGGTCGACACGTGCACGAATTTGTGGCACACATTGTCAAGAGTCGAGTCGTGAACTGGTGTGAAATGTTCGTAAACCCGTCGTGACATCGTGGCATGTCGTGACGAGAATTTTGAAATGTTCAAAATTTTGGGCACGACAAAATTTCGTGACCGGGTCGTGAACTATGCGGGAAGAGCGCAAACTATGCGTGAACTCGTCGTGGCAGTTCGTGTCAATGTGGACAGGTCAGTTGTGATTCTGAGGTAATCTTTTTTTTTTTTGATCTTCCAGTTCGTGCCACAAAAAGGTCACGACAAATTCGTGGCAAAACGTTGTGCAAGTGTCAGGGTACCCTTACTCTTCCTAAAATGGATATGGACACTTATTTGAGATGTCTTGCTTAAAGGTAGCCTGAGTGTACGAGTGAAACAAGAGGAATGCGTGTCACTTTTCTCGCTCGCACTAATGATTACATAGACTTCAAAAAATTGCTGTTATCCCTACAGGGTGTATTTCCCTAGGCATACTGACCTTGAAGAGCAATACTGCATTTTGAACCAGGGGCCTCCCAAAAGTTGTTTTGGCTTCAAATAAATAGTAAACATACTTCATACCCTTTTACCAAACCAAGATAAGACCATTTTGATATTTTTCATTAATGATATACAATCATGATCACTCCTATCAAAATTTGGTGGAACTTTTTTGCAGAAATGCTATGTTGTATAAATAAAAATTACCTACTCAATTCTCCTTAATAATGGAACCCAAAATCAATATTCCAGTAGCCAGGTTAAGTAGACCATGAGAATAGTTACAGATGGCTTCTAACTATTGGAACCTAGATATATGTCTACTGTAGGCTCCTGAGCATTTAAATATGTGGCCCGGAGATTACATAATAAGGTCCCACGAAACATTCGAATGACTGAAGACATTAAGGCTTTCAAGAGGAACCTGAAGACTTTCTTATTTCACGAGTCTTTTGACAGTGACGATTTAACAGTAAATGAGCAATACGCGATATGAAACGTTAAATACTCTGAACGAATAAGGTAAAACGACAGTGGAGGTCCTGTAGAGAGTGGGATTCCTCTGCTGTATGGGACCGGAAAAGCAGCCATCAAATCAAAAGTACCATAACGGGTAAAATTACATATTTAACCAATAATCCTTTAGGAGAAAAGTGTTTGTGTATTTAAAGGTGCTTTGAATTATTTTAAATCATTGTCAGAAACCAGTATTTTTTTTCATTTATAAGATTCACAAAATAAAAATACTCCTGAAAAACCATATTCCGCTAGGGGAAATGAGCACCGCGATATGACATTTTGTACCTAACCTAAGAAGCCTTGTTGTTAATTAAGGGAGGGGTTATCCACCGACATTGGGGAACATAAGGAAAACTACGAAATCAATAATTCCTTGAGAAAATAAAGTTCCGAGTGTAAAAAATCCTATTTGAAACGAAAAAGTCAGGTAACGTATATGTATTTGAGTCACCGAATTTTTGCCCGCCAAAATACTTACCCACAAGGCAAACGCGCGCAGCGCAACATTTACCGCTTGCCGGAATAAAGGAGCAGTGGTATGGGAGCCTTTGAATATCAGCAGCCAGTTTTTCTCGTGTCCATAGAAATTGGGCAACAACTAACCTACAAGTCGTGCCCTTGCCTACTTAGCTAGCAGGGCTAACAGCCCCCTGCAACCCACCCCTTGCACTGCCGTATTCTTAGCTGGCCGTCATCATACATACAAGCGGTCGCTATCACATAAAAACTCTGATATGTTTATTTACGAGTAAAGACCGTATACGTATGATAGCGGCTACCTGTATGTATGATGACAGCCAGCTAAGAATATGGCAGTCTGTGGTCGTAGGGGGACGTTAGGTAAGTAGGTAAGGGCTAGGCTTGTAGGTTAGGTTAGGTTAGGTGGGGAAGTTTAAGTTAGGTGTTCTTGTAGAGGATTTGATAAAGTCTTACGACTAACAAGAAAATGGGAAGAAAATTCCCAGTCCGGCACCAAAAAAGTCCTTTGTCAAAAGAGTCCGGCACCAAATAGTCTTATGCACGCGGGAGAAACTGGTCGTTGATATACAATGGCTCCAGACAAGTAAACGAATAATTAATATGAGTTCGCTGGCCAACATACTCGTAAATACTAATTATTTGGGTGACGACAGACGCAGATAGGAAGGAGTCTTATTTTATGCAAGCGGCTAGCCTGGACTGACCATAGTTTTAAAGTTCCTGATGTAATTTTAGATGTTTTAAAGTTTGGAAGACAAGAACTGTAGGGAAACTATTTTTTTCTATTATGTAGTATATTGTCCTCTTACAATTTACGTTTGTTCAAACCCCTTTCCTTTTCGTATAATTTCAATTAATTGTAGATACTGTATTGGGTTAAAAAAAATGCCATGTATATATATTATATATATATATATATATATATATATATATATATATATATATATATATATATATTTACAAAATAGTCAAAACTACAATGAAATAAAACACAATAAGAACTTAAATTAACTTTCTAAGGTACGGCTAAAACCTACGATACCCTACATGATATAATTAATGATATAAAATTACAAGCACAGAAATGATCTAAATTAACCTGAAACTCATATATTCCATTCTGTATCTTAAATACAATCATATATAATTCAACTATTAAATTATGACTGATATTAAATAAGAATAACCCGAACCACCAGCCAAACAAAAGCTTAAAGGGTCTCGTGAACTCAAGCTATATGTTTTGACGTCCCCACAGGTCTAAATATAATATAAAAATAACTTCGATGTCTCAATATCTTCTTGGTAGATTTATATTTCAAATACGACATGAATTAGCGATAAATGAGCTAAAGGAAACGTAAAAATTGGATAAACTTACAGACATTGTTGCGCGGAGATTTGCTGCACCTCAGCCAATGTGGAACTTTGCGCGCGAAAAAGGTACAATAAAGACGGGTGCGGTTTCTACTAATTTTATTAGGTGGACAAGCATATTTTGCAGTTTATATGCTATCAAAAACCTTGCCAATATATTTTTATTATATTTCTTAACTAATAATAATAATAAACGGATTATGGAAACGGAAAGCTCACATTACAGCAGAATAAAAGTATTTTTGTGACACAGAACAGTTCCTAATGAAGTTTTTTTTTGGGAGGGAAATCATGTAAAATAGATATTTTATAACATAAATTTACTATTATATATAATTTTGCGTGTTATTTAAAGAAATAGAAATGATAGTTTAGTGAGTTAGTAAGGAATACTTATAAGAAACGCTACTGGTATATATGAGAGATATTTATATTATGATAAAATAACTCAGATCCAGTTTTTTACTACCCAATTCTAGCTATAATATTAATCAATAATTAAATATTTCTTTTAATGAGACAAGGGAACCATTCTTTGGCTTTTACGTACATCTTTAACAAAGCTAACAACTCCTGTAAATCTTCTCGTCCCAAGCTTTTGTATCACGTAGCATTAAGAATTATGTAAACTTTTCCTTTAATTGCATATGACCTATTCTATGAACCGATTATTCCACGCATATGTTAATTTTGACTGTATAATATGATAAAATGTAACTATATTAAGATAGCATAAGACATTTCGACACGAACATTGACGGTGAAGAGCCCGCCATCTCCAATAAAATAGCTGGGGACGAGAGTAAGATTCGGGAGCGGCAAAGTTTGACAGCTGACAAACCCCAGAAATCATTATTATAACTAGATCTATAATAGATAAAGAGTTTGTGAGTACATATTCAATCCTGTAATCTCATAAATATAGAGGTTATCAAAATGAATTAATATGAAAGTAAGAGTTTAAGGCATAGGAAATTTCTCACTACTTATTCCCTCGCTCCCGATCAAGCAGCGGTCAGCAGGGTCCCCCTTCCGAATTCATCTCATAGCATACGTACGAAGAAGAAAAGAAGATAAAAGAAAACGTTCTGTTTGAGAAAGAAGGAATAGAGAAGAGAAAAAGAATATACTTATCAGATGTGGAAAAAAGAGAAGAAAATAAAAGAATTAGAATAAAGAATAAAATCAAGGAGGTGCCGATGGAAAGGCGAATCCCTCCGCCCAACAACTGAACAGTGAACTGAACTGGAAAGTGCTGGAGCAAGAGCGTAGAAGAAATCTGCAGTAAATATGGGATGGAAGTTGAAGAAATAAGAAGTTGGGGGAAAAGGACCCTGAAAAAAGAAATCAAGAAAAGAATTATGAAGAAACTATTGAAGAAAAAAATTAAGATTTATTAAAGGAAATGGCCCTCTGCCTTATATCAGAGAAATGTATCTGGATAAGGCATCCCTTGTGATGAAAGCAAGATTAAATATGCTCAACTTAAAAGCAAATTTCAGGGGAAAATATGATGACAATTTGTGTGACTTGTGCAAAGAGGAAGAAGACACTACTGAACATTTATCTTTATGCCCAAAATTAGGACAGCTAAAGAATGTAGAAATAAGTTTAGGTACGCTGAAAAATCCTAGCAGGGACCTGGCTGCATTTATAGGTAGGGCAATGCATATAAAAGAAGAGTTTAAGAAGTCCAAACTGATTACCACAACAGGTTGCCAAAACTGATGATAGCAAGGTGTTATCCTATCCAATTTCAAGGTAGAAGGGAATAAAAGTAAAGATTGAGAACCTCATTATGATATTAATTTATTTAAGGCACATGTGGCACCAGCCACCCGTTGAGATACTACCACTAGAGAGTTATGGGGTCCTTTGACTGGCCAGACAGTACTACATTGGATCCTTCTCTCTGGTTACGGTTCACTTTCCCCTTGCCTACACATACACCGAATAGTCTGGCCTATTCCATACAGATTCTCCTCTGTCCTCATACACCTGACAACACTGTGATTACTAGACAATTCTTCTTCACCCAAGGGGTTAACTACTGCACTGTAATTGTTCAGTGGCTACTTTCCTCTTGGTAAGGGTAGAAGAGACTCTTTAGCTATGGTAAGCAGCTCTTCTAGGAGAAGGACACTCCAAAATCAAACCATTGTTCTCTATTCTTGGGTAGTGCCATAGCCTCTGTACCATGGTCTTACACTGCCTTGGGTTAGAGTTCTCTTGCTTGAGGGTACACTTGGGCACACTTTTCTATCTAGTTTCTCTTCCTCTTGTTCTGTTAAAGTTTTTATAGTTTAAATGGGAAATATTTATTTTAATATTGTTACTATTCCTAAAATATTCTATTTTTCCTTATTTCCTTATTTCCTTTCCTCACTGGGCTATTTTCCCTGTTGGGGCCCCTGGGCTTATAGCATCCTGCTTTTCCAACTAGGGTTGTAGCTTAGCATTTAATAATAATAATAATAATAATAATAATAACAATAATAAGAATAAGCTTAGAAGCTTTGCACCTATCTATAAAGAGATAGAGTGCCCGCAAACTTATTTTGCGGAGTGAGCAGTAAGGAGCCAGGAACCAGGAACCAGGATATGCCCAACTAAACAGATGCGCGTTATTAATAGTTCTACAATCTATAAAAAAATGTAAAAATGAAGAAGTTCAAATTAAAATCTTGTGTGCCCTACTTCTTTACATAAGAGAAAATGGTTAGGCGGACATTTTACTACATGAATAGGTGATGCAAAAAAATAAATGTAGTGGTCATATTATTAGACACTGCCCAATGAAATTGCTACTCATATAGACTTTCCTGACAAGGTACATATGGATATACTCAAGACTACACAGTATTCTAGTAATTTCATTCCAGATGTGACCAGATTGTGGAATGATCTTCCTAATCGGTTAGTTGAATTGGTAGAACTTCAAAAGTTCAAACTTGCAGCAAATGTTTTCATGCTGAACAGGGCGGCATAAGTTCTTTTTATAGTTTACATATGAAAGATCTATTTTAATGTTGTTACTGTTCTTCAAATATTTTATTTAAATTGATCATTACTTCTCATATAGTTTATTTATTTAATTTCCTTCCCCCACAGGGCTATTTTTTCCTACTTTTCCAACTAGGGTTATAGCTTAGCTAATAATGATAATAATAATAATAATAATAATAATAATAATAATAATAACAATAATAATAATAATAATAATAATGATAATAATAACAATGACAATAACAATAACTATAAATATAACTATAACTATAACTATAGCTATAACTATAATAATAATAATAATAACAATAATAATAATAATTGATGGAGTACCTGCAATAAGATATGTTTTCCCATGGCGGGCAGGCGCCAAGGGAGTGGCACTGTGCCGGTTGCAGAGAGCAACCGAGTCAGTCTGTATCTGAGGACGCATTAAACTACATGTCTCCACCATCGTGTGTCTCTTGTCCTACCTTGACATCCAATATGGCGCAGTGATTCTCAAGGACCAACGTGACCCTCACCATGCCCTTCCAGCGCCGCTCAATGCAGTCCACCCCAAGGGCCGCACGCCCCGTCGTCCCCCGTGGGCTTGTCCCTGCCTTGTAAGAAGCCAGGCAAGCCATGGCGGCACAGCAACATATGATCAACGTTCTCCGTGACCGGCTTACGACACATGCTACCCCTGCACCTCGTGTCCCCGCATCTGCAGCCCCGGAGAAGTGCGAAATTGAGCTGAAGCCCGCCGCATTCAGGTCCTGGAGGAGGTCGATGGAATGCTGGATCGAACTGTGCAGACTACCGCCCCACGAGGTCGTCCACCACATCAGGCTATACTGCACACCCCCTCTGCAACGGGCGCTGGATGCCAGATTCACATCACAGGAATGGAGCAACCTCACCGCTACGGAAGCCATGGACTTTATTCGAGATATTGTGTTGCGTTCTACAAACCGTGCTGTGTTATGGTCGGAGTTTTTTAACGCGGTACAAGGCCCAGGAGAAAGTGTCAGTGATTACTTTTTAAAGTGTTCTCAGAAGGCCACCGATTGCAATTTCCAGTGCCCTCAGTGTCAGTGTAATCTGACTGAATATATGTTATTACCCAAGTTAATGGTGGGCCTAAGCGATGAGGCTATGCGTCGCCATGTATACCAGTGTAGCAATGACATCAATAGTGTTAGTGCCCTTAGGGCCAAGTGCTGTGCCTACGAGGCGGCCCGCGTCGACGCCGCTGCGCGCCAATGCAACTGGAGGGAATCTGCTTGTGCAGCTGGCAGCGAAACACCCGAGGCAGATCATCCGAGTGCAACTGTCGCTGGCACAGGTAGGGGTCCCCCACCCCCTTCCTGCGGGAACTGCGGTGGGCGCCATGCCTCTGGTAGAGCTTCATGCCCCGCTAAATCCGTCATATGCAACGGGTGCCACAAGCAGGGCCACTATTACAGATGCTGCAGGAAGTCACAGGCAAAATCGGCAGGATCCCCGACAGATGTGGCTAGTGCTACGTCTAGCGCTGTGCTTGTTGCAGGCGCCAACCTCGCCCACCACCCAGTAGTGAAGGTGACAGTCGTTCACAACGATACAGGAGTACGAGTGCCAGTCACCGCCGTGGCGGACACTGGGGCACAGGTATGTGTGGCTGGGCCCTCCTTGCTATCGCACCTCCAAGTCCGCCCAGCAGCTCTTACACCCCGGGCTGGTTTGCGGGATGTGGCAAACCTTCCCCTGAAGTGCCTTGGATCTGCCGTGTGCCACGTCACCCTGCAAGGTCGCACCACGGAGCAGGACGTGTACTTCGTGCAGTCGGCAAAGCACCTCTTCCTGTCGTTGGACGCTTGCAAGGATTTAACGCTGATACCCAAGGAGTTCCCCCATCCCTCCCCCGCGGTGGCACACGTGAGCCTGTTCGATGGCACAGCCAGGCGGGCCGCCCAGGTACCACCCCGACCTGCCGAGGTGCCCATGCCGCCCCAGGAGGAACATGCGGCCAGGTTGGAAGCCTGGCTCCTGCAACATTTCGCTACGACGACAGCCAGGAAGCCACTGCCAGTGATGCAGGGGAAACCGCACCGTATCCACCTGCTCCCAGGAACTACGCCTTACGCATGCCATACCCCAGCATCAATGCCGAAACACTGGGAAGAGGAAGTGAAGGCCCAGCTCGAAGAAGATGTCGCCCGTGGCGTCATAGAACCGGTACCCGCTGGGCAGCCAACTGAATGGTGCGCCCGTATGGTGGTCGTCGCCAAGAAGTCAGGACAGCCACGCTGTACAGTCGACTATCAGCGCCTCAACGCATCTTGCCTACGGGAGACACATCACACCCCCGCCCCATTCGACATGGTGTCCGGGGTTCCTAAGCACACGTTCAAGACTGTGGCGGACGCGTACTGGGGATACCACCAGGTGGAGTTAGACGAAGAAAGTCGCGATCTAACCACATTCATTACCCCCTGGGGAAGGTTTCGTTACCGTCGTACACCCATGGGGCACTGCTCTGCCGGCGATGCGTATACCAGACGATTTGACGACGCCATCCAGGACATCCAGAGGAAATACAAGTGCGTGGACGACACCTTACTCTACGACGACAACATCGAAGGGGCCTTCTGGCATGCCTACGACTTCCTCGAAACATGCGCAGCCAAGGGTATTACGCTTAAGCCGGAGAAATTCCAATTCGCCAGAAGGGAAGTAGACTTCGTGGGCTTCAACCTGGGCTGGGAGGCCTACAAGCCAACAGAGGAACGTTTGGCGGCCATCAAGAACTTCCCGATGCCACGCCAGCCCTCTATCACCGACATAAGGGCTTGGTACGGATTTGTCAACCAGCTGGCGCCATTCCTCGCAACAGCCCCTATCATGAACCCGTTCAGGGAGCTCCTCAAAAAACCAACTGGGAAGGCAGTGTACTGGGACGAGGCACTCCGCACCAAATTTCATCATGCCCAAGACATGATATGCCAACTAGCGAAGGACGGACTGGCCTACTACGACAGGAGCTGCCCCACAGCAGCGATCACCGACTGGAGCAAAGAAGGCATAGGGTTTGTAATCCTTTAACAGTACTGCTCATGCAGCTCCGCCAATACGCCCTTTTGCTGCACGGGTGGGTGGCGCCTGGCACTATGCGGCAGCCGCCATCTCACCGCCGCTGAAGCTGGCTACGCTGCTGTGGAGGGGGAGGCCCTTGCGGTAGCCTGGTGTCTCCAGAAGGCGAGGCTGTTCTTGCTGGGGTGCCCCAACCTCACCGTTGTGACGGACCACCGCCCGTTAACCAAGTTACTGGGGGATCGTGCCCTCACGGAAATCTCGAACCCCCGCCTTTTCAGGCAGAAGGAGAGAACTCTGCAGTACCGATTCAGGGTCAAGTACCTGCCAGGGAAGCGTAACAGCGCGGCGGACTTCCTGTCCCGATACCCCGCCTTAAAAGCCGATCCCAGCGCCTACGACATGGACCTCGACGAAGACCTCACCGACACCATGGCGGCCGCCGTCGTGGCAGCAGTGGAGCACGACAGCTGTGTCGTGGACGAGGCGAGAGTTAGGCACGCCGCTGTCATCGACCCCGTGTACCAGCTGCTCATGGCCAGGGTCCTGGCCGGGGACTGGGCCGATAGGAAGTCCCAGGAAATTGCGTGCCTTCGGCCCTTTTACAGTGTCAGGGAGAGGCTGGCCGTTATCCAAGACTTGGTGACATATACGTTCGAACAGGGCAATGTTCGCCTAGTTATCCCGGAGCCTCTCCGTCAGCAGGTGGCTGCCAACCTACACGCGGGGCACCAAGGCCTGGACTCGATGCAACGACGAGCGCGCCAGACGGTGTAATGGCCTGGACTCGAGGGGGACCTGCAGTATCACCGATCCTCGTGTGAAGAATGCGATGTACACGCACCATCTCAGGCCGCGGAGGAACTCATTATCACGCCGCCCCCAGAGTACCCCTTCCAGATGATGGTTGCAGATATGTTCCAGCACGACGGACACTCGTACATGGCCTACGCAGACAGGCTCACAGGGTGGCTGGAGCTGGCCCACTTCCCCCACGGAACCTCCTCCTCCCACATCAAGACTCAGCTACGTCGCTACTTCGCCAGATGGGGGGCCCCGGAGCAAATTTCCACGGACGGTGGCACCAATCTGGCAAGTGAGGAAATGGGGGAATTTTTCAAGTTATGGGGCGTGTCAGTGCGTCTATCATCCGCCCAGTACCCGCAGTCCAATGGCAGGGCAGAGGCCGCAGTCAAGATCGGGAAGCGGATAATAATGGCGAACACGGGCAGCAGCGGCACCCTTGACACGGACAAGTCCTCTATGGCTATCCTGCAGTACCTCAACAACCCCCTCCGCGGAATAAACAAGTCACCCGCCCAGATGGCAGCGGGCAGGCAGCTCCGAGATGGCGTACCTACGGCTCGCTGGCACCTCACGGTAGACAAACACTGGGGGGGCAACCTTACGGCAGAGAGAACGTCAGATGGCTGACAGTGGTGCCGCCCTCACCAGGACTGGACCGTCCAGAAAGCTTCCAGCCATCAACCCGGGATCCCAAGTACGAGTGCAAAATCAGGCCACTAAGCTGTGGGACCGCACCGGTACCGTGGAGGAAACGCTCCCATACCGACAGTACCTAGTCAAGCTAGACGGCAGTGGGCGCCTCTCCCTCCGTAACAGGAAGCACCTGCGTCTCACATCATCGGGGCCTCAGCCTGGGCAGGCCACACCTGCTACGCATCCAGCCACGCCCACGCCCGAGCAGCTACCAGGCAGTCACCCTACGCCCAGCCCACATGCAGCACGGAAGCCACGCCCATCACGGCGCACTAGAAGGCCTGCGTGGATGGATGACTACATGTGATCATCGTACATTACAGCGGCACCTGCATATATTTTTTTTCTTTTATTGCCTTTGCTTTTCATATTATTCTATGAACATGTATTACCCGCACATTGTGTTTTGCATTCCTGACAGCTATGTACCTGTCTTCCTATTCTTGCACATGCACCCAATTTAATCCATGTATATCCATGCATTATTTTTTTATCATTGCCTCTCCATGTATACCCATGTATTAATCTCGGGGGGGGGGTGATGGAGTACCTGCAATAAGATATGTTTTCCCATGGCGGGCAGGCGCCAAGGGAGTGGCACTGTGCCGGTTGCAGAGAGCAACCGAGTCAGTCTGTATCTGAGGACGCATTAAACTACATGTCTCCACCATCGTGTGTCTCTTGTCCTACCTTGACATCCAATAATAATAATAATAATAATAATAATAATAATAATAATAATAATAATAATAATAATAATAATAATCTCTCGTTTATAGTTACAGTGACAGAGATTAGGCAATTGGTCGTTTTAATAACTGAATGCTCCCTTGGCTATTGACACAGTTGATCGTAAAAAAAATATGATACTCATTACGATAATCTCCGAGGCCGAATTGTGAAAATGTTAGGCCGGAATGATAATGAAATATAATAGAATATGGTGTTAGCGGTTATATGATGACAGACGCATATCTGAATATAAAATGTCCCTTATAGTATGTAAGGATAAAAATATCTAGAAGAAAATAAGATTAAAAAAAATTAAAGACCAGAATACTTCAAATTGTATATTGAAAAGGACTTCTATCATTTTATTTCTTTGGAAAACGAAAAACGTATAATTGTACTTGTACTTTGAGGATAACCCTTTGCAACGGCTCCTTTATTCTTTTCTTTATATGGTATTGTCGTTTGTCACTTGATGTCTTGTTTTATTATTTTTTCTTATTTTCCACAGTTCTTGGATAAGATTTTTTCTGCTTTCTATTTCTTTTTTATCACAATTCTTGAAACAAAGAATGTCCGCTATTATTTCACGTTCATTTTCAATATATGGTCGATGTCATAGTGTGCAGTTATTTCTTGTTTCCTTTTACATCTCGCAGTGTAATATAAAGTGTTCCATGTTTCTTCTTCATGGCCACACATACATTTTGTATCTTTATTTTTGCATCTGCCTCTACAATTTAGATCTATAATAGACACCCATAGAATAATAAGAGAAAATGAAGAGAGGGTATTCATAGAAAACGGTACTAAGAGATTTGACTCTATACTACGAAAATATAACTTCTCCAAATTTTTCCCAATTGACAAGGGTGGTTATATGATTGAATAATTGATTGATTTAATGATAAATGAATTTAAGATAAAGGTAGAATCTTCCTATTTAATAGCTTCTTAGTTAATAGTTTGCGATAAAGCTTCAATGAAAACATAACAGGCATGATAATATGTGTTATTCATCCAACAACATAAGATTATTTCTTGTCTTAATTTTCTCCTTATCAACAGCGCAGCAAGTAATTCATCAGCACTTCTTTAGTTAATGAGTTTTTACCTGTAAATGTTGCATTTTATATGGCAAAGAACAAACTCTAGATTTTCTGCACACACATCTAACTATATGTTAAACTAATATAGCTTATTTTACAACAAGGAACATGTACTTTTTTTTATACCAGATTTTCTAGCACTCACACCACTGTCACTAATATGAGATCAAAATATTTAATCTGGGCAGCTATAACCTAATGTTTATATGCAAATTTAACCTATAGCAGTAGTTGAAGCACATCTCTTGCTCATTCTAGTGTGTATATGATTACCCTTTCGTAGATACATTTTCTTTGCCTAAATACCTATTTTCGATATACAAGGATGAATTTATGTTCTTACTCCCTCAGCTCCACGGTGTTTGTTCACCGACCTGGTGGGCAATCATCCCACCAAATTTCACGAGATTCGTTCAAATGGATTTTGAGTTAAGGGAATCACAAACATACAGACATAAAAACAAATAAATGTACGCCTATCAAAACACAACTTTCGCTACGACGAAGTATGCTGAGGTAATAACAGGAAAACATTTGAGAAAATGCTTGGTATTCCTTTTCCAAATATGACTGAAATGATTGAGAAGGAGTATCCGTACTTAAGTCTTATTTCGAACATTATTAAGAAAAGCTTCGGGGCAAAAAGTCAGGAAAAAAATATTTTCTAACGAAAACTTATTCCAATAAAGGCGTTGATACGCCTTCAGATGATAGTTCGAAGTCTAATGCTAGAATAGAAGAGAGGAAAA
Source organism: Palaemon carinicauda (assembly GCF_036898095.1). Taxonomy (NCBI): domain Eukaryota; kingdom Metazoa; phylum Arthropoda; class Malacostraca; order Decapoda; family Palaemonidae; genus Palaemon; species Palaemon carinicauda. The sequence continues at coordinate 90,948,975 of NC_090750.1, forward strand.
TATATAAAAAAGGAAAATATACATAGAAAAAAAGAGTAAGAGATTGAATAGAAGAGGAAATGACAGAGATAAGATAACGAACCAGTATTTGTAAGTTTAAACTGTTATCGGCGTTATCTGTCTTTATTTCCGAAAGACTCGCTGAGATTAGCTCAGTCATCTTCACTAAGTGAGAGTGTGTCGTCGCTCTATAAAATCACTCGTTAGAAGCTCGTGGATTTAACACTATTTCTCTGCTTCTTTTATAAGTATCAATGGGGGCAAATAGCCTCTTTTCTAACCCAGACCAATGGAAAAATCACCCATTAAAACCTCGTGGATTTAATACTACACTGTTAAAAATTTATATTATAAAACGGTAAATGTCTGGCAACATTTATTTTAGGATTTTTATCGTTTTAGAAACAGATACATTGAGGTAAAGTAGTGATATTACTGTCACCAACCAGTAAAAGATAATAACAAAGTAAGGTAAAATTACGGTCGCCTATATTTTACTGAAATACGGTTGAGAACAGTATATTTTGTAGGGAGAATTTTCGATCAAGATTACGTTTTTATTTTTTTCTTAAACAATGTATTCTTCTGTTTTTGTTTATCTGTCTCAATAGGGGAAACAGCTTCTTTTCTAGACCAAACCAACAGAAAATTTCCTCGTTAGAAGCTCGTGGATTTAACACTATTTCTCTGCTTCTTTTATCACAGTGCCAATGGGGCGAACAGCCTCTTTTCTAGCCCAGATTAACAGAAAATTCCCTCGTTAGAAACTCGTGGATTTAATACTATTTCTCTGCTTCTTTTATCACATTGCCAATGGGGCGAACAGCCTCTTTTCTAGCCCAGATTAACAGAAAATTCCCTCGTTAGAAACTCGTGGATTTAATACTATTTCTCTGCTTCTTTTATCACATTGCCAATGGGGCGAACAGCCTCTTTTCTAGCCCAGATTAACAGAAAATTCCCTCGTTAGAAACTCGTGGATTTAATACTATTTCTCTGCTTCTTTTATCACAGTGCCAATGGGGTAAACAGCCTCTTTTCTAGCCCAGAGTAACAGAAAATTCCCTCGTTAGAAACTTGTGGATTTAACCCCATTTCTCTGCTTCTTTTATCACAGTGCCAATGGGACGAACACCCTTTTTTTCTAGCCCACACCAACAGAAAACTATAGAAACAAAACATATTTGGTTGAGAAAAGGATATTGGTCGAAAGAAAGAAAAAAACAAAGGCGTATTATATATTCCTAAATCCATAGGAAAGAAGAATTTTATTTTTGTTTTCCGTCGAAAGAAAAAGACAGATAAATGAACTGGGGTAACAATGCTTTCTCGACTCAGGTGATATATAAACCTCGCATGATAAATGAAGGTCAGTTTGCATTCCGTAATCAAATGGCTTTGGACTGACAAATTGCTGAGAATTGGATTGATTGCAACAGACATTGAAAGCCTGGCAAGTTGATATATACATGTATGTATGTATGTATATATATATATATATATATATGTGTGTGTATACACACATATATTATATATATGTACACACACACACACACACACACACACATATATATATATATATATATATATAAATAAAGATAGGCATGTTTACTGTAATTCAGTTTACCTTAACAATGAATTATTCACATCATAGCTAGTGAACTGTGAGGGTTCGCAACGAAAGAGGAAAAGGGGAGTGAAATAAAAACACATTTTCATTGTAAAATAGGACTTGACTCTACAGGGTAGAAACGTATAGTCGTGTTTAGGTGCGTGTATAAATGGAAAATGATGATGATAATGATAAGAATGAAGTCAGCAATGATTATAATATAAATAATTCCAGAAATGATATGATAAAGCTAGAAAAAGTATTGAAAAAACTTAAAGAATTACGATATTAATTACTTCCTACTCAAAGGGTAGAAAAGTATAGTTATGTTTGCGTTCGTGTATAAAAGGAGTGATAAAAATAAAAATATGAATAATAACAGCTATGATAATAATAATAACAACAACAATACTATAAGATACAGTAAATATTATAATAAAACACATTTAAAAAACCTATAGAAACATGAAATAAATAACGTATTAAAACTAGTTTCACGAATTGTCAGTAGTCAACGAGTAATGCTTCTCAAACTCTACGAAAATTTATCCTATAAAACGAAATTAATAACGTAAAATAACTTATTCAAAATAGTTTTCGAACTGTCAGTAGTCAACGAGTAATGCTTCTCAAAGTCTACGAAAATTTGTCCTATAAAACAAAATTACTAACGTAAAATAACTTATTAAAGATAGTTTCACGAACTGTCAGCAGTCAACGAGTAATGCTTCTCAAACTCTACGAAAATTTGTCCGCAATTTGAGGATACATAAAGAGTAATAAACTCGACAATGGATCTTTCAGACGTCCTGAAGAGCAGACGACGACCCATTTCATTTGGGTATGAATTTTACTTTCATTTAAATCCCGTTTTATAACCAGCAAAATTCTCTCTCTCTCTCTCTCTCTCTCTCTCTCTCTCTCTCTCTCGTAATATTTTTCTCAGGGTATTCGAATCTCCTTTTATCTCTCATTTAGCCTCTTCATAGTAATACATTTCATTTCTCTCTCTCTCTCTCTCTCTCTCTCTCTCTCATGTTTGTTTCCCAGGGTATTCGAGTCTCTTTTTCTCTCTCATTTAGTCTCTTCATAGTAATACATTTCATTTCTCTCTCTCTCTCTCTCTCTCTCTCTCTCTCTCATGTTTGTTTCCCAGGGGATTCAAGTCTCTTTTTCTCTCTTATTTAGTCTCTTCGTAGTAATACATTTCCCCCCCCCTCTCTCTCTCTCTCTCTCTCTCTCTCTCTCTCTCATGCTTTTTTCCCAGGGTTTTCGAGTCTCTTTTTCTCTCTTATTTAGTCTCTTCATAGTAATACATTTCCTCTCTCTCTCTCTCTCTCTCTCTCTCTCTCTCTCTCTCGTAATGTTTTTCTCAGGGTATTCGAGTCTCCTTTTATCTCTCATTTAGTCTCTTCATAGTAATACATTTTCCTCTCTCTCTCTCTCTCTCCTCTCTCTCTCTCTCTCAAAGAACTTATATTCGTTAAAGCATGATATTAACTTCTTATTTTCACCCAACTTCAATCTATCTAAAGCAGACCTCTCTCTCTCTCTCTCTCTCTCTCTCTCTCTCTCTCTCTCTGCTGTTTTGATCCATAAAGTACACACCATTCTATTAGCATACGAAAACATTGCATTTGTACGTTAAAAAGTAAACAATTTTTTTTATTTTTACATAGAGCTTTTGAATAACTGGGTATGCACCTTTAAAATACATTTGTAACTAGTTCTAATAATCTTTGCAAATTGTCATTCTGATGAATATGATTGAGAGCTGTAAAGGAGAAAATACAATAAAGGATAATGGTAAAATTTGGTAAAAAATACCCAAATCATATCAACAGGAAGAATACGAAACCAAATTTCGTCCACAAGTGTTTCAAAATGTCTAGAATGAGAGAAGTAAATGAATTATTCTAATATACAGTGATTTCTTTTTATATAATTTAAGTTTATACTCAGCCGAGAAAACAAAAGCGAGAAGTGCAGTGAATTACCCAAATATAAAGTGAATATCTTTTATAATTCAAGTTTATACTCAGTTGAGAAAACAAAAGCGAGAAGTACAGTGAATTATCCGAATACACAGTGATCTTTTTATGTAATTCGAGTTTATACTCCGCCGAGAAAACTAAAACAAATACAGTGAATTTTCCCAGTATACAGTGCTTTTTTTTATACTGTATAATTCAAGTTTATACTCAGCCGAGAAAACAAGAGAGAGAAGTATAGTGAATTACCCCAATATACAGTGATTTTTTTTATATATATAATCCAAGTTTAAACTCAGCCGAGAAAACAAAAAACAAGTATAGTGAATTACCCCATTATACAGTATTCTTTTTTTATACATAATTCAAGTTTATGCTCAGCCAAGAAAACAAAAACAAGTACAGCGAATTACCCCAATATACAGTGATTTTTTTATATATATAATTCAAGTTTAAATTCAGCCGAGAAAACAAAATCGAAGTTTAAACTCAGCCGAAAAAACAAAAACAAGTACAGCGAATTATCCCAATATACAGTGATTATTTTGTATATATAATCCAAGTTTAAACTCAGCCGAGAAAACAAAATCGAAGTTTAAACTCAGCCGAAAAACAAAAAACAAGTACAGCGAATTATCCCAATATACAGTGATTTTTTTATATATATAATTCAAGTTTAAATTCAGCCGAGAAAACAAAATCGAAGTTTAAACTCAGCCGAAAAAACAAAAACAAGTACAGCGAATTATCCCAATATACAGTGATTATTTTGTATATATAATCCAAGTTTAAACTCAGCCGAGAAAACAAAATCGAAGTTTAAACTCAGCCGAAAAACAAAAAACAAGTACAGCGAATTATCCCAATATATAGTGATTTTTTTTTTATACATATAATTCAAGTTTAAATTCAGCCGAGAAAACAAAATCGAAATTATGATTCAAGTTTAAACTCAGCCAAGACAACAAAATCGAAAACATATTGCTAAGAATGGAAAGACCAATTGAATCCACATCGAAATGGTACGTTCAGCTAGACATGCCTAGCCCAAATTCGCCTCAAGAACGTTCTGTATTTCGCTACGAGGTCCAGAAGGAGCTGAATTATGAGGCTCAACCGAAGGAGCCGTTGAGTCCTAGGATAGTGGACTTGGGTCAAGAATTTGGAATTCCGATGGTAAGTCTACGAGTGAAGTTTTTTTTGTATATCACTACTGGTTCAAAAGTGCAAACTTGCTGCAAATTTCTTTCTATGTTGAACAAGCTGATATAAGTCTTTTGTATAGTCCATATATAAATTACCTGTTTTAAAGTTTTTTTTTAATATTTTATTTATTCCTTTGTTTCCTTTTCTCACTGGGCTATTTTTCCCTGTTGGAGCCCTTGGGCTTCTAGCATCTTGATTTTCCAACTAGGGTTGTAGCTTGGCTAGTAATAATAATGATAATATTAACAGCCATTGTAATAATGACTATTATTCCCTATTGGAGCCCTTGGGCTTATAGCATCCTGCTTTTCCAAATAGGGTTGTAGCTTGGCTATAATAATAATAATAATAATAATAATAATAATAATAATAATAATAATAATAATAATAATAATAATAATAATAATAATAACAAAATCAACCCTATTGGAACCCTTGGTCTTATACCATCTTGCTTTACCTAATAGGATTTTAGCTTAATAATAATAATAATAATAATAATAATAATAATAATAATAATAATAATGATAATAATAATAATAATAATAATAATAATAATAATAATAAGCCAAAGGGCTCCACCAAATCCTCATTTCCATCATATATACATCCAGGGTTTAAACTTTTAAGGTAATTACCATGGTTTGAGGTAATGTGCATGGTTTCAAGGTGATTTTTAATATACTAGTTTCAAATTTAAGGACATTTTTAAAAGTCTTAAGGTAATCTAAGGTAAAAAGCAGCATTTAAGGTAATGGTCACATGCTCGTTTTAACCCTATATACATGAACAATAACGAATATGCTTATTGTATAATATCTCTCCTATTCTTCACATCAAAATGTTTTGCTGCAGTGAGTCATACATTCATGTGTGAAAACATTCAATGTACAGTATAGTATGAGAAAACAAGCATACAACATCTGCATGTGAATTCATATAGATATACGATGTATATATGTATGAATGTATTTGTCATACTAGTGCAATGCATGAGAAAGTATACATGTATGTATGTCTATGTGAAAGGAGTAATATACCTTATATAAAAATGAGACATCCATATGTGTAATCACACAAATATATGTATACATGTATGTATGTAAGTATATATGTATAAGTCAAAAAGGCACATTATAAAAAAACGGGGATCCCTATAAATGTGTGCATGTGCAACGTATATTTTTTTTTATGTACCGTATGTACGTATGTTCAACATTCCATACCAGGATGGTTTAATTATCTACGCCGACGAAGTTGTAAGGAGGTTATGTTTTACCCACTGTTTGTGTGTTTTTGTGTTTGTTTGTGTGTGTGTGTTTGTTTGTGAACAGCTGCCTGACCACAATTTTAATCGTAGAGTAATGAAACTTGCAGGGATTAACTGTTATCTAAAAATCCGGAAATTATTACATTTTGGGAGGTCAAGGTCAAAGGTCAAGATCACAGTCAAGCAAAATGACCAATTCACGTAATCAGCCGTAAGTTTGGACATCGTTGTCACAGAGACTTCAAACTTGGTTCATACTTGAGTGTATGAAAATCTACGCTAATTAATACATGTTAAGGTCAAAGGTAAAGGTCAAGGTCAAGCAAAATGCCCAATTCACGTAATCAGCCGTAAGTTTGGACATGGTTGTCACAGACACTTCAAACTTGGTTCATATTTGAGTGTATGAAAATCTACGCCAATTATTACATGTTAAGGTCAAAGGTCAAGGTCAAGGTCGAAAAATAAGCTACCAGGTTGGAGGTCTGCGCTCTACTGAGTGCCCTTCTAGTTTTCTTTGTTGGGCGGTCACCTAACGTAATGCAAAAACTTCTGATTTAATTGCATTAAACTGCTGCAGTCAACTCGAAAGATAATCACACGAATAAGCTCCTTAATTGCATGAAAACTCCCTTGCAAACTGTAGCTGAGTGTAGAGAAGTTTACCAACTGTTCAGATCACAGCGTCAACTTAATGAGCCAAAGGTTTGGCTTCTTTCAGAGGGAGCGTATAGCTGCCTGACCTGTTAACCTTTATATCCGGATTTTGAGGAAGGTTTTGGAAGGGCAGGCTAGCCTAATTTATGAGAATATGTGAACTGAGGTCGGATTAGCGCCGTGAGGGACCCCAGGGAAGGCTAGCTGCCCAGTGAACTAACTTTCTCTGTAAACACGTTGAAAAATTTGAGGGTTACAAGCGCCCTGAGCGGCAGCACTGCCTTCGTGTTTCGACAAAAGAATTTCATAAAATGTTTTGACAGCGATATGGGGCAGAGGCAAAATTAAATGATATAATACTGTGGAGATTTCTTGGAATGTTCATTTTGAGTTCCTGAGGTAATATGTAGGGTGCAAGCTAAACATATAAAAAAAAGTGTATAAAGGAGGGGTAGATGGAGATGGATTTGGTATGCTCTTCGCACTCCCCAAGATAGATTAGTTCACCAAACTTTCAACTGGGTTCCACAAGGCACCAGAAGAGTTGGAAGACCCAGGCCTACTTGGCTGAGGACTATAAAGCGTGAAGTGGGAGATGATGAATAGAGAAGAATTGATTTAAAAGCTCAAGATAGAGACGACTGGTGAAATCTAACTGAGGCCCTTTGGGTCAATAGGCGTAGGAGGAGATAATGATGATGATGATGATGATGATATTATTATTATTATTATTATTATTATTATTATTATTATTATTGATAATATGCACACTAATTGTACTAGTAATATGGCTAGTATCAGTGGAAAAGGAAGAAACTGGAAAATAATAACACTGGAAGAACAATTCTTTAAAAAGGGAAATAAATTTTAAGCGTCTACACTTAATTAATGTTTGGTAGTAGTAATCATAGCAGTACAAACAGCAGCAGAGAAAGAAGTAATATAAACAGAAGAGAGAGAGAGAGAAACAGCAATAGATAAATCAACCATAAAAACAACAACAGATGAAGCAGTGGTAGAAACAGCAGCAGAGGAAGCAGCATCATAAACAGCAACACAAGAAGCAACATTAGAATAAGCAGCATTATATACAGCAACAGAGAAAATAGCAATAGAAACAGCAACAGAGAAAGCAGCATTAGAATAAGCAGCAGAGAAAACAGCAAAGAAACAGCAACAGAGAAAGCAGCAACAGATACAGCAGCACGGAAAGCAGCAATAGAAAGAGCAGTAGAGAAAGCAGCATTAGAAAGAGAAACAGAGGAAGCAGTAATAACAACAGCAGCAGAGGAAACAGCATTAGAATAAGCAGCATTATATACAGCAACAGAGAAAATAGCAATAGAGACAGTAACAAAGTAAGCAGCAATAGAAACAGCAACAGAGGAAGCAGTAGTGAAAACTGCAGCAGAGGAAGCAGTAGTAGAAACCTAACAGAAAATAACAATAGAGACAGCAACAGAGAAAGCAGCAATAGAAACAGCAGCAGAGAAAACAGCAATAGAAACAGCAGCAGAGAAAGCAGCAACAGAAACAGCAATAGGAGAAGCAGCATTGGTCACAGCAGCAGAGGAAGCAACATTAGAATAAGCAGCATTATTTACAGCAACAGAGAAATAACAATAGAAACAGCAGTAGAGGAAGCAGCTATAGAAACAGCAGCAGATAAAGCAGCAATATAAACAGCAGCAGAAAAAACAGCAATAGAAATAGCAGCAGAAGCAACAGAGGAAGCAGTAGTAAAAACAGCAGCAGAAGAAGCAGCAATATAAACAGCAGTAGAGAAACAGCTTTAGAAACAGCAGTAAATAAAGCAGCAATAGAAACAGCAACAAATAAAGCAGCATCAGCAGTTTTATTTAATAGCAGTGAGGAAAATGAAAAATTGAAAGAGGCTGGGAGCTGAGGTGGGAGGAAAGATTATGATAACTTTTAAGTATTTATTCCAGGCTAATCGCTTGGAAAGAGTTTATCATGAGTTTTTCGAAAGTTACTCCAGAGTTTTTTATTTTATTTTTTTTTTTTTGCAAACATCAAGTGATAAAACTTTGGATATATGTAATCTACAGATAGGGGTGTCTCTCGGGTACTTTCTTAATCGTAAACAGGACTTGGTTAGCTATGAGAAGTTTTAATAAAAATTTCTATGTACTTGATAATAATATAATAACAATAACAACCACAATAATAATAATAATAATAATAATAATAATAATAATAACAACAACAACAACAACAACAACAACAACACAACAATAACAATAATAATAATAATAATAATAATAATAATGATTTTCTCTAGAATCATCAGCATCATCACTATCCACATATCTTTATATCTTTGTATTCAATCCTCCAAAATTCGTGTTCCTCCACCCACCCTGAGCCACGCTACACTGAGCACGTAGTCAAGTTAAACATGATTAACTGAATGTTTGTTCGGGAGTTTGGCATACATAAACAGATAGTGGAACTCTATACCCCTCTTGCTTCCGATATCAATTATTTGTTCGTGTGTTTTCGGCTTTTGTGAGATCGGCGTTACTGTATGGACATGTGTCGTGGTATGACAATGAAACAATATCCAATAGATTATGTAGAATTTGAGAACAAAGCCCTCAGAAGAATATTGGGAGTTGAATAGCAGGCCAGGATTAGGGTACCCTGACACTTGCACGACTTTTTGTCACGAATATGTCGTGGCAAGTCGTGACATTTTGTGGCACGAACTGGAAGATGAAAAAAAAAAATTACCTCAGAATCACAGCTGACCTGTCCACATTGACACGAACTGGCACGACAAGTTCACGACGAGTTCACGCATAGTTTGCGCACTTCCCCGCATCGTCCCGACGAGTTCACGAACAGTTCGCGCATAGTTCACGACCCCGGTCACGAAATTTTGTCGTGACCAAAATTTTGAACATTTCAAAATTCTCGTCACGACATGCCACGATGTCACGACGGGTTTACGAACACTTCACGACAGTTCACGACGAGTTCACACCAGTTCACGACGAGTTCATGCCAGTTCACGACTGGAGTCGTGACAATGCGTGCCACAAATTCGTGTAAGTGTTAGCCTGGCTTTAGAAATGGAACTAAAAGAGAGATTATTCGAGTGCCGTATGTGGATGAGATCATGGTGTAGATGGAGATGGTTTGGGCATGCACTTCGCACTCCCCAAGAGAGATTAGTTCACCAAACGTTCAGCTGGGCTTAGCTAGTAATACAAATATAATAATTGACTGTATAATACCGCAGCTTCTTTAATTCTAGAGTAAGATATATAAATCAGCAGGGCACCAGCCACCCGTTGATATACTAACACTAGAGAGTTATGGCGGTCTTTTGACTGCGTGACAGTACTACATTAGGTCCTTCTCTCTGGTTATGGTTCATTTTCCCTTTGCCTACACATACACCGAATAGTCTGGCCTATTCTTCAAATATCTCCGCTGTCCTCATACACCTGGCAACATGAGATACCAAGCAATTCTTCTTCATTCAAGAGGTTACTGCATTGTAATTGTTCAGTGTCCTCTTTCCTCTTGCTAAGGGTAGAAGAGACTCTTAAGCTATGGTAAGCAGCTCTTCTAGGAGAAGGACACTCCAAAATCAAACCCTTGTTCTCTAGCCTCTGTACCAAGGTCTCCATTTCTCTTCTTCTTGTTTTGTTAAAGTTTACATAGTTTATATAGGAGATATTTAGTTAATGTTGTTACTGTTCTTAAAATATCTAATTTATCCTTTTTTACTTTTCCTCAATGGGCTATTTTCCCTGTTGGAGCCCTTGGGCTTATAGCATCCTGCTTTTCCAACTAGGGTTGGAGCTTATAGCAAGTAATAATAATAATAATAATAATAATAATAATAATAATAATAATAAAGTGATCAGAAGAAAAATGCTCCCATATGATTTCCTTCTTTTAGGATCAGCAGTAGAATACCATCGCTTCTTTCATCCGGAAACTTTAAAAAAAAAAAAAAATAAAAAAAATGTTCCATCGGACCAAAAACTTCTTCCAAAACAACTCAGGCTCCCACAGATATAGGTTCGGGGAAAAAGTTAGACCGAAGTTTTCGAAATTTACCGACAGATGTTTGAAGATCTATCCTCAAAGACGCGCAGGACTTGTTAAGAGAATTCTTTATTTATTCCCTGTTTATTCTTCCTTTTATCTTTCTTTATCGTTCGTATTTCGTCCGAAGTTCCGCCATGAACTCTGCCTCCGGTGTCGTTGTTTTTGGGCAATTTTTTAGCCCACCCCCTGGGGATGGGCGGGGGGCGACATTATTTATTCTCGAACGAGCGGTGAAAGCGGTCATTTTTCGATGGGAAAGTATCGCTGGAGAAGTTTGAAATAGCAAACATCAGAAACGAAAATGAATGGAGAAATAGATTTCTCTCTACATCTAATAATAATAATGATAGTAATAATAACAATAATAATAATAATAATAATAATAATAATAATAATAATAATAATAATAAAAAATAGATTTCTCTCCATATCTAATAATAATAATAATAATAATAATAATATAATAATAATAATAACAAAAAATAGATTTCTCTCATATCTAATAATAATAATAATCATAATAATAATAATAATAATATAATAATAATAATAATAATAATAATACTAGTAATAACACTTGAATCAATACTTTCTTGTTACGTAATAATAATAATAACAACAACAACCACAATAATAATAATAATAATAATAATAATAATAATAATAATAATAATAATACTAGTAATAACACTTGAATCAATACTTTCTTGTTACGTAATAATAATAATAACAACAACAACCACAATAATAATAATAATAATAATAATAATAATAATAATAATAATAATAATAATAATAATAATAATAACACTTGAATCGATACTTTCTTGTTACGTAATAATAATAATAATAATAATAATAATAATAATAATAATAATAATAATACTTGAATCAATACTTTCTTGTTACGTAATGATAACAACAACAACAACAACAACAACATCAACAACGACAATAATAATAATAATAATAATAATAATAATAATAATAATAATAATAATAACAATTGAATCGATACTTTCTTGTTACCTAATAATAATAATAACAATAATAATAATAATAATAATAATAATAATAATAATAATAATAACACTTGAATCAATACTTTCTTGTTACGTAATGATAATAACAACAACAACAACAACAACAACAAACAACAACAACAACAACAACGACAAGAATAATAATAATAATAATAATAATAATAATAATAATAATAACACTTGAATCGATACTTCTTGTTACCTAATAATAATAATAATAATAATAATAATAATAATAATAATAACACTTGAATCAATACTTTCTTGTTACGTAATGATAATAATAATAATAACAACAACAACAACAACAACAACAACAACAACAACGACAAGAATAATAATAATAATAATAATAATAATAATAATAATAACACTTGAATCGATACTTTCTTGTTACCTAATAATAATAATAATAATAATAATAATAATAATAATAATAATGATAATAATAATAATAATAACACTTGAATCAATACTTTCTTGTTACGTAATGATAATAATAATAATAATAACAACAACAACAACAACAACAACAATAACGACAAGAATAATAATAATAATAATAATAATAATAACACTTGAATCGATACTTTCTTGTTACCTAATAATAATAATAATAATAATAATAATAATAATAATAATAATAATAATAATAATAACACTTGAATCAATACTTTCTTGTTACGTAATGATAATAATAATAATAATATAATAATAATAATAATAATAATAATAATAATAATAACACTTGAATCAATACTTTCTTGTTACGTAATGATAATAATAATAACAACAACAACAACAACAACAACAACAACAACAACTACAAGAATAATAATAATAATAATAATAATAATAATAATAATAACACTTGAATCAATACTTTCTTGTTACGTAATAATAATAATAATAATAATAATAATAATAATAATACTAATAATAATAATAATAACGCTTGAATCGATACTTTCTTGTTACCTAATAATGATAATAATAATAATAATAATAATAATAATAGTATTATCATGGCTTAAAAAACAGCTCATACAAAAAAAAAAAAAAAAACGAAAATTTGAATATTAATGAAAAGCTAAAGATTAGCCATTTTTTTTTATTTTTTTATTTTTTTATTTTTTTGTGAGCAAGTTGTCCGCCACTTACGTCCCTCACCACAAGCTTGATAACAGACACAAATTAGCAAAAAAAAAAAAAAAAAAAAAAAAAAAAAAAAAAAAAAAGAGCTTTTTATAAAGCTTCATTTATCTCATTCCAAAATGCACTTTGAAACATTGGCTTTCGCCCGTCATAAATCAGCTTCAGTGATTATTTTTGACGCCAATCGGGAGAAATATCACGCTGGTAATTAACGAAGTGATTGAAGTGAATTATTGAATAGGAGTTTTTTTTTATTGTTATTTTTCTATTTCTCTGACTGTAGGATCGTTTATCATATTCAGAGGGACAGAATGGTGAGGGTTTGTAGATTTCAGTGTCCCGTCTGTAGCTCCTTATGAATTTTAATAATAATAATAATAATAATAATAATAATAATAATTTTAATAATAATAATAATAATAATAATTCTAATAATAATAATAATAATAATAATAATAATAATAATAATTCTAATAATAATAATAATAATAATAATAATAATAATAATAATAATAATAATAATAATAATTTTAATAATAATAATAATAATAATAATAATAATAATGATATTTTTAACAACAACAATAACAATAATAATAATAATAATAATAATAATAATAATAATAATAATTTAATGGTTTAAAGGGCGCTCATGAATGGCAGAGGTAAGGCACAGTGATCATGCCATACTATTATTATTATTATTATTATTATTATTATTATTATTATTATTATTATTATTATTATTATTATTATTATCATTATTATCATTATTATTACTTGCTAAGCTACAACCCTAATTGGAAAAGCAGAATGCTATAAGCCCAGGGGCTCCAACAGGGAAAATAGCTCAGTGACGAAAGGAAACAAAGAAAAATAAGATATTTTAAGAAGAGCAACAAGATTAAAATACTTCCTATATAAACTATAAAAAACTTTAACAAACAAGAGGGAGAGAAATAAGATAGAATAGTGTGCCAGAGTGTACCCTCAAGCAAGAGAACTCTAACCCAAGAGAGTGGAAGACCATGGTACAGAGGTTATGGCACTACACAAGATTAAAGAACAATGGTTTGATTTTGGAGTGTCCTTCTCCTAGTAGAGCTGCTTACCATAGCTAAAGAATCACTTCTGCCCTTATAAAGAAAAAAAAGTGGCCACTGAACAATTACAGTGCAAAAAGGAGAATTTCATGGTAGTCTCAGTGTTGTCAGGTGTATGAGGACAGAAGAGAATGTGTAAAGAATAGGCCAGACTATTCGGTGTATGTGTGTAGGCAAAGAGAAAATAAACCGTGACCAGAGAGAAGGATCCAATATAGTACTGTCTGGCCAGTCAAAAGATACCGTAACTCTCTAGTGGTAGTATCTTATCGGGGTAGCTGGTGCCCTGGCCAACCTACTAGCGTACGCGACTCGTAAAAAATTACGGCTAAATATTTAGATAGTTATGCACACACAAACTCACGCATACCCTTCTCAACATGGTATGCCCACGTTAAGGTATCCCCATTCAGAAAGTCCACACAGTTGTAGAATTCGTTTTTTAGTCCACTGCCGAACAAAAGCCTCAGACATGTCCTTAGTCACGTTTGGGGTTTGGCCAATTTCATCAACATGATGTCCAGTGTTGATTGGTGATGTTGGGAGACTTAAGTCTGATCGCTCGCACTAAACCAACCTAGTATGGGCGTCTTTGACTAGTACAACTTTGCTGATAAAGGTGATACATAAACCCTTTCACTACGTTAAGGTATCCCCGCTCAGAAAGTCCATGGGTGTCCTTGACTAGTACAGCTTGGCTGATCAACGCGATACATAAACCTCTCTACTACGTTAAGGTATCCCCACTTAGAAACTCCACCTTTTAGAATACTAAAAGGTAAATAATGTAGAACTATAGTCAACTTTTTTTAATGAGACGCATTTGCATAGACTCGCAGCGGTGCCCTTTCAGCTCGGAAAAACTTTACTGCTATCTGATTGATTAGAATTATCTCGTCCAACCAATCAGCGACCAGGAAACGTTTCCGAGCTAATAGGGCACCCCTGCAAGTTGGTGCAAATCTGCCTCGCTAAAAAAAATTGACTATAGTAGCAGCCTTACCCCCAAAGACATACCGATAAACCAAAAGACTGTCAGTACCTCGCTGAAGCCAATCCTTATCTTCATCGCCCCATTCTCCAGTCTTCGGAGACGTCCATCATCTTCCGGAGCAATCTCGGTCTGCTTCTGATAGCATCCCTCTCAGACGCATTCATCTCTTTCTTCACATCTCTCAGCGTCTGATTGCTTTCACCTCCTTCCTCTGACGTACGAGTTTACAAGGCAAAGGGAGCTAGTCTTCCATTCTTGATAAAATTCTACCCTCTGCTAAACGCCATTTCTAGAAGTGTACCATGTTTAAGCTCGAGAGATCTGTTTGGTGATAACTTATTCATTTGATTATTAGCCCTAGATCTCTCTCTCTCTCTCTCTCTCTCTCTCTCTCTCTCTCTCTCTCTCTCTCTCTCTCTCATTATATATATATATATACAGCATATATATATGTGTATGTATATATATATATATATATATATATGTGTATATTATATATATATATATATATAGGCTACATACACATATATTATATACATGTATATGTATATATACATATATCTGTAGCTATCTATCTCTCAATCTGTCTATCTATTTGTTTATCTACTTATCTCTCTCTGTATATACAGGTATATATATGTATATATACCTATATATACACCTCTATATATAGATATATATATATATATATATATATATATATATATATATATATATATATATATAATATATATATATATATAATATATATGTATATATGGTCAGTCTCTAGGGCATTGTCCTGTTAGGTAGGGCATTAATAGTGTCACTGACCTTTGCCTCTGCCATTCATGAGTGGGCTTTAAACCTTTAAAATGTGGGCCTTAATCGTATGCTAATATCCACACATGGGTTAGACATGAGATAATGAAATATAATAAAAAACAATGGTAGATGGAATATTGATTAAGAAACCTTTCGATTTAGAAAAATATTCAAAACAAATGAAACCTTTCGATTTAGAAAAACATTCAAAACAAATGAAACCTTCCGACTTAGAAAAAAATTCAAAACAAAGGATAAGAAACCTTTCGATTTAGAAAAACATTCAAAACAAATGAAACCTTTCGATTTAGAAAAAAACATTAAAACAAAGGATTAAGAAACCTTTGATTTAGAAAAACATTCAAAACAAATAATTAAGAAACCTTTCGATTATAAAAAACATTCAAAACAAATGAAACCTTTCGATTTAGAAAAACATTAAAAAAAACATTCAAAACAAATGAAACCTTTCGATTTAGAAAAACCACATTAAAAACAAAGGATTAAGAAACCTTTCGTTTCAGAAAAACATTCAAAACAAATTAAAACCTTTCGATTTAGAAAAACATTCAAAATATATGAAACCTTTCAATTTAGAAAAACATTCAAAACAAATGAAACCTTTCGATTTAGAAAATCATTAAAACAAAGGATTAAGAAACCTTTCGATTTAGAAAAACATTCAAAACAAATGAAACCTTTCGATTTAGGAAAACATTCAAACAAATAATTAAGAAACCTTTCGATTTAGAAAAACATTCAAAACAAATGAAACCTTTCGATTTAGAAAAAACATTCAAAACAAATGAAACCTTTCGATAAGAAAAACATTCAAAACAAATGAAACCTTTCGATTTAGAAAAACATTAAAACAAAGGATAAGAAACCTTTCTATTTAGAAAAACATTAAAACAAAGGATTAAGAAACCTTTCGATTTAGAAAAAACCACATTAAAAACAAAAGATTAAGAAACCTTTCTATTTAGAAAAACATTAAAACAAAGGATTAAGAAACCTTTCAATTTAGAAAAACATTCAAAACAAATGAAACCTTTCGATTTAGAAAACCATTAAAACAAATGAAACCTTTTGATTTAGAAAAACGTTAAAACAAAGGATTAGAAACCTTTCGATTTAGAAAAACGTTAAAACAAAGGATTGAGAAACCTTTCGATTTAGAAAACCATTAAAACAAAGGATTAAGAAACCTTTCGATTTAGAAAAACATTCAAAACAAATGTAACCTTTCGATTTAGAAAGAAACCTTTCGATTTAGAAAACCATTAAAACAAATGAAACCTTTTGATTTAGAAAAACGTTAAAACAAAGGATTAGAAACCTTTCGATTTAGAAAAACGTTAAAACAAAGGATTGAGAAACCTTTCGATTTAGAAAACCATTAAAACAAAGGATAAGAAACCTTTCGATTAGAAAAACATTCAAAACAAATGTAACCTTTCGATTTAGAAAAACATTAAAACAAAGGATTAAGAAACCTTTCGATTTAGAAAACCATTAAAACAAAGGATTAAGAAACCTTTCGATTTAGAAAAACATTCAAACAAATGAAACCTTTCGATTTAGAAAAACATTAAACAAAGGATTAAGAAACCTTTCGATTTAGAAAAACATTAAAACAAAGGATTAAGAAACCTTTCAATTTAGAAAAACATTAAAAACAAAGGATTAAGAAACCTTTCATTTTAGAAAAACATTCAAAACAAATGGAACCTTTTGATTTAGAAAAACATTCAAAACAAAGGACAAAATCCTATCATTTAAAAGGAAATATATTTTTATAAAATACAAGAACTCCATAACTCTTTACAAAACTAAAACAAAAAAAATACAGGAGTCATAAGACTTCAGAAAAAAAAATAGAATAAAAAAGAGTAGTTAAAACATGAAGATATCCAAACGAGTCAATATCGGCTTTTCTACCGGGCGTTAAAGATCGCCTATAGGAATCTGGCAACGATTTCCAATTGGTGATATGATGTTCTTTGTGGCTTGATACAGTACGACCCATAAAAAGGAGATAGCGTAAGAGCTGTTTCAGTGATTATTGATGAGTGGGGGTTTGAAACGTTTAATTGTGAAAGGGGTGGGGTGGGGAGGTTGGATGATGAAATGTGACCCAGAAAGTTATATACACATTTATATATAGTGTATGTATATATATATATGATATATATATATATATATATATATTTACTATAAATACTGTATGTGTACATATATGTCTCTTCATTCATTCGAGCATGTATAATGTGTATATATATATAATATATATATATATATATATATATATATATATATATATATATATAATATATATATATATATATATATACACACACAATAACAACCACAAACATATGACGAAACATTTTACCCCAAGAGCATTTCCCCCCTCCTCTCTCTCTCTCTCTCTCTCTCTCTCTCTCCTCCTCTCTCACTCTCTCTCTCTCTCTCTCTCTCTCTCCTCCCAACAATTCTAGCATGATGAATCGCTCAGAATATACCGTAACGACTCATGGGTCAATCAACCTGATTTCTCTAACTCATTCCTGCAACATTCAAAACCAATGGCCAAGGCTAAAGTGTAGGAGGAAGGATGTCCCACGATTTGTATCTTTTGAAAGAGTTTCCTTTGGCGTCACAATCCTTCGAGGTTATTTTTGTATTTTTCATGTCACTCTTCCATGTAATTTGTTTTTTTACTATCGTTCGTTTCTGTTTATATTCCTTCTCTCGCTATTCTCCTCTCTAGTTCTGTTGGTGTCTCCTTTCTTCTTTTTTTTCACCTTATTCTTGATATTCCTAGTTTTCATTATTCCTATTATGATTAATACCAACGCGAACAGAAATATTAACAATAACAACAGCAACAACAACAACAACAACAACAACAATAATAATAATAATAATAATAATAATAATCATCATCATTATTATTATTATTATCATCACTGTTATCATTATCATTATTATTTCATTCTTTAAGAATAATAATAATAATAATGATAATAATAATAACAATAATAAAAATAATAATAATAATAATAATATTAATAATAATAATAACAATAATTGTTTATTCCATTGCCAAATAATAATAATAATAATAATAATAATAATAATAATGATAAAAACCATTATTATTATTCTACTACTACTACTACTACTACTACTACTACTACTACTACTACTACTACTACTTCTACTACTACTACTACAACTACTACTACTACTACTAGCTCGCTAAATATCGTCTATATACGACGTATTGCACGACGTACGCAACGCCTCAAAAGAGAGAGAGAGAGAGAGAGAGAGAGAGAGAGAGAGAGAGAGAGAGAGAGAGGAGAGAGAGAGAGTTTAATCAATACTTCATGACTTCAAGAGAGCTGCGTGAATTAGGTTCGCTCTCCGCAGGAAGGTGTCTCGTTGTTTCCTACTCAGTTTGTGTTTATATTTGAATCTTTTCATTGGTGGGGATTTGGGGTGGGGGTGGGGGGGGGGGGGTTTGGTGGTTAGCGTGGTAGTTGTAATTTTCATGGTTATGATAATTTTAATATATATATGGTATATATGTATATACAGTATATATATATAATATATATTATATATATATATATATTATATAAAATGTAAATATATATATTGACATATATATATATATATATATATATATATGTATATATATATATATATATATATATATATATATATATATATATATATATATATATATATATATATATATGTATGTATATGCATAGTATATTTTTACATATATCTATTTTATCTATCCATCTATATATATATATATATATATATATATATATATATATATGTATATATATAAATGCCTTTGTATTTCCACTCATAAGTTTTCTGCAAACCCTTATGGAGACTACTACTAACATTATGTCATTTGTATACCTTAGTAGACGACAACCATAGTTGGCTAACTATCAGGTAGTTTGGGATGCTTTATATTTTATTGTGAACTCAAAATGTAATGTCTGGGATGTGTGGTTGCAACGAGCCAAAGGAACTAACGAGTTTGAGTGGGAGTCAAATCCCAGTCTGGTGATCATCAGGCAGTGGCATTGTCGTAGCTAGTAAGGACAATGCCCTAGAGACTGACTATATATACATATGATCAGTGCCAAAGCCCCCCTCTCCATCCAAGGTAGGACCAATGAGAACCAGGAAATAGCTTGCTATGGTCTTCAAGAACCATTTGTTGTAGTTAAAGCTAGGACCAGGGAGAACCAGGAAATGGCTTGCTGTTGTTTTCAAGAACCATTTGTTGCAGTTAAAGCTGGGACCAGGGAGAACCAGGAAATGGCTTGCTATTGTTTTCAAGAACCATTTGTTGTTGTCAAGAATTGTGAGGTGGCTCATTATCTCCAGGAAGTAAGAACTTCCTTTACTGTTGGATTACATTCTGTAATAGACGCCAAACATAGAGTTATAGCATTGAGGTCTTGCATCATTGTTCCCCAGCTTGTTAGTTTGTCTCTTCTTCTTAAACCTTCAGAGCTGGAATGCTAGTCGTACGAAAGAGGGTTTGATTGGTTAGTTAAACAGAAACAATGGAGCCACATCGTTTTGTCTCGTCTTCCAGCGATCGACGTTTGACTTGATAGGTTTGGAGGCGAGAGAGAGAGAGAGAGAGAGAGAGAGAGAGAGAGAGAGAGAGAGAGAGAGAGAGAGAGAGAGAGAGAAGGAACTTTGAGAATGATAGACAGAGAGAGAAGGAGCTTTGGAAGAGTTACAGAGATATATAAGGAACTCAGAGAGAGAGAGAGAGAGAGAGAGAGAGAGAGAGAGAGAGAGAGAGAGAGAGAGAGAGAGAGAGAGTAAGGAACTTTGAGAGATAGACAGAGAGAGAATGTGCATTGAAAGAGACACAGAAAGATATAAGGAACTAAGAGAGAGAGAGAGAGAGAGAGAGAGAGAGAGAGAGAGAGAGAGAGAGAGAGAGAGAGAGAGAGAGAGAGAGAGAGAGAGAGATAAGGAACTTTGAGAGATAGACAGAGAGAGAATGTGCATTGAAAGAGACACAGAAAGATATAAGGAACTAAGAGAGAGAGAGAGAGAGAGAGAGAGAGAGAGAGAGAGAGAGAGAGAGAGAGAGAGAGAGAGAGAGAGATATAAGGAACTTTGAGAGATAGACAGAGAGAGAATGTGCATTGAAAGAGACACAGAAAGATATAAGGAACTAAGAGAGAGAGAGAGAGAGAGAGAGAGAGAGAGAGAGAGAGAGAGAGAGAGATAAGGAACTTTGAAAGACAGAGAGATATAAGACAGTTTGAGAGAGATATTGAGAGAGAAGGTGTATTGAAAGAGACAGAAGGATATCAAGGAAACTGAGAGAGAGAGAGAGAGAGAGAGAGAGAGAGAGAGAGAGAGAGAGAGAGAGAACGAGCTTTGAAAGACAGTGAGAGATATATAAGGAACTTATTGATTTCCATGTCTATCAAAACACTAAAAAAATTGCCGTAAAAATATAAAACCGTAAAAAATCCTGGAATAAATGTTGCCAGGCATTTACCCTTTTAAAAACGGATATATTGACGTTAGCGGTGATATTACGGTCACTAACCCGTTAAAGATAATAACAGAGTAAGATAAGAATTACGGTCGCCTGTATTTTACTGAAATACGGCTGAGAATATATTTTTTACGGAGAATTTCCGATTAAAATTAACGTTTTTTTTAACAGTGTAGACGTCATGATAGATTTTTTTTGATTGTTCTAGAGTTGACCATAGATTGCTCTGACTATTCTAGAACACTGTAGTGATTCTCTGACTCTTCCAGAACACTGTAGTGATTGTCTGACTCTTCCAGAACACTGTAGTGATTGTCTGACTCTTCCAGAACACTGTAGTGATTCTCTGACTATTCCAGAACACTGTAGTGATTGTCTGACTATTCCAGAACACTGTAGTGATTCTCTGACTCTTCCAGAACACTATAGTGATTCTCTGACTATTCCAGAACACTGTAGTGATTCTCTGACTATTCCAGAACACTGTAGTGATTGTCTGACTCTTCCAGAACACTGTAGTGATTGTCTGACTCTTCCAGAACACTGTAGTGATTCTCTGACTCTTCCAGAACACTGTAGTGATTCTCTGACTATTCCAGAACACTGTAGTGATTCTCTGACTCTTCCAGAACACTATAGTGATTCTCTGACTATTCCAGAACACTGTAGTGATTCTCTGACTATTCCAGAACACTGGAGTAATTTTCTGACTATTCCAGAACACTGTAGTGATTCTCTGACTATTCCAGAACACTGGAGTGATTCTCTGACTATTCCAGAACACTGTAGTGATACTAAGACTATTCCAGAACACTGTAGTGATACTCTGACTATTCTAGAACACTGTAGTGATCTCTGACTATTCCAGAACACTGTAGTGATTCTCTGACTATTCCAGAACAATGTAGTGATTCTCTGACTATTCCAGAACACTGTAGTGATTCTCGGTCTATTCTAGAACACTGTAGTGATTCTCTGGACTATTCCAGAACATTGTAGTGATTCTCTGACTATTCTAGAACACTGTAGTGATTCTCTGACCCTTCCAGAACACTGTAGTGATTCTCGGTCTATTCTAGAACACTGTAGTGATTCTCTGACTATTCCAGAACACTGTAGTGATTCTCTGACTATTCCAGAACACTGTAGTGATTCTCTGACTATTCCAGAACATTGTAGTGATTCTCTGACTATTCTAGAACACTGTAGTGATTCTCTGACTATTCCAGAACACTGTAGTGATTCTCTGACTATTCCAGAACACTGTAGTGATTCTCTGACTATTCCAGAACATTGTAGTGATTCTCTGACTATTCTAGAACACTGTAGTGATTCTCTGACTATTCTAGATCACTGTAGTGATTCTCTGACTATTCCAGAACATTGTAGTGATTCTTTGACTATTCCAGAACACTGTAGTGATTCTCTGACTATTCCAGAACATTGTAGTGATTCTCTAACTATTCTAGAACACTGTAGTGATTCTCTGACCCTTCCAGAACACTGTAGTGATTCTCGGTCTATTCTAGAACACTGTAGTGATTCTCTGACTATTCCAGAACACTGTAGTGATTCTCTGACTATTCCAGAACACTGTAGTGATTCTCTGACTATTCCAGAACACTGTAGTGATTCTCTGACTATTCCCGAACACTGTAGTGATTCTCTGGCTATTCTAGAACACTGTAGTGATTCTCTGACTATTCCAGAACACTGTAGTGATTCTCTGACTATTCCAGAACACTGTAGTGATTCTCTGACTATTCCAGAACACTGTAGTGATTCTCTGGCTATTCCAGAACACTGTAGTGATTCTCTGACTATTCCAGAACACTGTAGTGATTCTCTGACTATTCTAGAACACTGTAGTGATTCTCTGACCCTTCCAGAACACTGTAGTGATTCTCGGTCTATTCTAGATCACTGTAGTGATTCTCTGACTATTCCAGAACATTGTAGTGATTCTCTGACTATTCTAGAACACTGTAGTGATTCTCTGACTATTCCAGAACATTGTAGTGATTCTCTGACTATTCTAGAACACTGTAGTGATTCTCTGACCCTTCCAGAACACTGTAGTGATTCTCGGTCTATTCTAGAACACTGTAGTGATTCTCTGACTATTCCAGAACACTGTAGTGATTCTCTGACTATTCCAGAACACTGTAGTGAATCTCTGACTATTCCAGAACACTGTAGTGATTCTCTGGCTATTCCAGAACACTGTAGTGATTCTTACACTGTAGTGATTCTCTGACTATTCCAGAACGCTGTAGTGATTCTCTGACTCTTCCAAATTGATTATAGATTTCTCTGATTAATCCAAATGCGAAGGTATAACTATAATAATCCAAATTTCCATTCTGTTTTGCCAAAACAAATCGTTTACATTTTTGTACATTCGATTACACTTTGAATTCCTTTTTTTTTGCGGAGGCTATTTTTGCATAAGAAAAGCTACTCTCATGATTTTGCATTAATGGGGAGGTTTCATCCTGATAGAATTTTCATGCTAAAGCGTTTTGCGTGTCTAAATCTTCAGGCTGAAGAATGCATAATGAATTCAAATTTATACAAATGATTCCGCTAGAACGCTCCCGTGCGCCGGTGAAGGATTACTCGAAATAAGATGATAATTTTGGTTTGAAGAAGGTGGGACGTTCTGAAATTTCCTAGAGAAAAATGTATAATTAATATTTGTTACGTTAACTGACGTGTAGTTAAAGACTAGTAATTTCTTGTCGGAGGTTTCGCCAATCTTCAGCCGTGGATATCGACTGAAAGTGACGTGCACCGTTAAAATATTTACCGTAAAAAACTGTAAAATTCATGGAATAAATGTTGCCAGGCATTTACCGTTTTAAAAACGGTTATATTGACGTAAAGGGCTGATGTTACGGTCGCCAACCCGTAAAATATAATAACAAAGTAAGGTAAAAACTACGGTAGCCTGTATTTCTGAAAATACGGCTGGGAACAGTATACTTTTGTTTGTTTGTTTGTGAACAGCTTCCTGTTCACAAATTTTAATCGTAGAGTAATGAAACTTGCAGGGATTAACTGTTATGTAAAAAGCTGGAAATGATTAAATTTTGGAAGGTCAAGGTCACGGTCAAGCAAAATGTCCAACTCACGTATTGAGCCATAAGTTTGGACATCGTTGTCACAGAGGCTTCAAACTTGGTTCATATTTGAGTGTATTTAAATCCACGCCAATTAATACATATTAAGGTCAAAGGTCAAGGTCATGGTCAAGCAAAAGGTCCAATTCACGTAATCAGCCATAAGTTTGGACATCGTTACCACAGAGACTTCATACACTGATATTTGAGTGTATGAAAATCCACGTCAAATAATACATGTTAAAGTCAAAGGTCAAGGTCAAGCAAAAGGTCGAGAAATAAGCTGCTGCAGCGGAGGTCTGCGCTCTAAGAGTGCCCCTCTAGTTACTTTTACTTTACCGCAAATTTCTAACAGTTTTAAAACAGGAAACTGTTGGCGCTTATGGGAAAAATAATATGGCTTCCATACACGAAATTCAATTCTTTTTGAGGTAGGCATAAAAACGAAAAGAGGCCGACCAGGAAAGAACAAAAGCACTTCTACCAACCGATATTGAGTCAATGTTTTTATTTCACTGCGGTCATCAGAAATTCATGAGGGCAAGAGTAACACAAATATTGCTTTTTCATTACAGTTTCCACGATTTTGTTATTCTTTGTCTGCGTGAACTTATTTTGTTTTTTTTTCTCTCTCTCTCTCTCTCTCTCTCTCTCTCTCTCTCTCTCTCTCTCTCTCTGTAGTGTTTGTTATTCTTTGTCTGTGCGAACTTATTTGTTTTCTCTCTCTCTCTCTCTCTCTCTCTCTCTCTCTCTCTCTCTCTCTCTCTCTCTCTCTCTCTCTCTCTCTCTCTCTCTCTCTCTCTGTAGTGTTTGTTATTCCTTGTTTGTGCGAACTTATTTGTCTCTCTCTCTCTCTCTCTCTCTCTCTCTCTCTCTCTCTCTCTACTGCATAGGTATATACAGTAAACAAATATACAGGGATACACAGATTCATACACATACAGACGCTCACACACACAAACACACAACAGCATCTCTCTCTCTCTCTCTCTCTCTCTCTCTCTCTCTCTCTCTCTCTCTCTATACTGCATAGGTATACACAGCACACGAATACACAGGAGATTCACTCATGTACAGACGTGCACACACATAAACTACAATAACAACAAATGCAGCTGTTTGTAGTCCACTGCAGGACAAAGGCCTCAGATATTTCCTGATCATGACCGGGGACTGCATAGGTATATACAGTACACGAATACACAAAAAGACAACAACAACAACAACAACAAGAAATGCAGCCGTTTCTAGTCCACTGCAAGACGAAGGCCTCAGACCTGCCCTTATTCATGACTGGGGTTTGGTCAGTTTTCATCACCCTGTTGGCAAGTGTGGATTAATGGTAGTCGGAGATTTTCGTCTGATAGCTCAAGGCAAACCAACCTAGTATGGGAGGCCCTGGCGAATACAGCTTTGCTGATCATGTCTATACGCAAACCCTTTAAGGGTTTAAAGGTCGCTCATGAATGACAGAGGCAAGGGACAGAGACATTGCCCCAGTAAGCAGGACAATGCCCTTAAAACTGACCATGTATATTATATGATCAGCACCCAAGCCCCTCTCCATCCAAGCTAGGACCAGGGAGGGCCAGGCAATGGCTGCTGATGACTCAGCAGATAGACCTATAGGCTCCCCTAAACCGCAAAACCTTATCTCACAAGGATGGTAGGGTTGCAGACGCTAAAGGCACTAACGAATCTGAGCGGGACTCGAACCCCCATCTGGCAAACACCAGAGAGAGACGTTACCAATCAGCCCACAACAAGCCCATGTTGAGGTATCGTCACTCAGAATGGGTCTCTATATATTGTATATAAATATACATACACACATTTTATATATATATATATATATATATATATATATATATATATATATATGTATATATATACATATACATATTAAAATAAGTCTGGATTCTCTTAACGACCTCGGGATCAGAGCCCCAGGCGAAATCACACAAAGACAATAGCTTCTGACCGGCCAGGAATCGAGCCCTGGTCTAGGAAACTTGTATGAACAGTGACATACGTCTTGGCCACGAAGAAATTTGCAAAATTTATCATATGTATATATATATGTATACTGTATATATATATATATATATATATATATATTCGAAAGGGGACAGGATACCGTAACAACTCTATACCAATTTCTATCTACAGCCTTTAGAACTTTTAAGTAATATTGACCTAATACCTACTTCATTTCGTAGTCTATCTACGCCATAATGTCAAACTTGATCTTTAAAAAAGTTCTCTTCAGTTTATATATGATATATCTGTTTTAATGTTGGTTATGCTTTTGAAATATTTTATTTTAATTGTTCATTACTTCTTATATCTTGTATTAATTTCTTTATTTCCTTTCCTCACTGGGCTATTTTTCCCTTTGAGCCTTTGGGCTTCTAGTATATTGCTTTTCCAACTAGGGTTGTAGCTTAGCTAGTAATAATGATAAAAATTTTCGAAAATATTATATTATGAAGAGGTCAACTCGAATAAGGGTTATATAAAGCTGGCATAATGTGTGTGAGAGAGAGAGAGAGAGAGAGAGAGAGAGAGAGAGAGAGAGAGAGAGAGAGGAGGGGATTATGGTAAGACGTATAGACAGTAGGGGAGATTATATGAATTAAATGCAAGGAGGAGAAGCAACCTTCAAAAAGGGGGGTGGGGGGGGGGTGGGGAGCTTGTGTGAGAGGGAGGCATGTAGCCGATAGAAGAACATATGACAAGATCTTTTTTTTTTTTTTTTTTTTTTTTTTTTTTTACAAGGGAGCCTTATGAATCCGTCGCTGCCAGGGGCATGTCTTAAACCTTGCCCTCCCTTTTTCAAAATTTCTTTTGAAAGAATCATTCACAACAAAGTCCCTCTTCCAAGAATCATAGATGTCAAAAAAACCGCTTCTTTCATGTCAATTTCTAAGACAGTCTCCCCCATTTTCCGATTGGATATAGATTGTTATAAACGAAGATCGTTTCTCAGAGTTGGCATCGCAACGCCCAGTGTTGCCAGGCTGGGGCCAGGCTGGGTAGAGAGGGGGAGTTTGGCGACGTGGCACCAGCAGCCGTGGCCGCTGTGGGTATGTGGTACCACATTCAGTCTTGCTTGGCACCGGGCCACTACCACACCTATACCAGTGCACTGCTGTCCCCCTGAAATCACGTTTTTACCTCGTCTTAACGTTGTGCAACAGTGAATGGTGCTGTCTTTAACAGTGATAAAACGGTTATTTAGCCCTGTTTATCCCATCGATTTGGAAATACGAGGTTTTGGTAGGGCGCGGGGCACTTGCCACTGGCGATAGAGAGGAGTAGAACGCTTGGCGCCCCCCACCTCTGTTCGGTCATATTATTACCATTGGATTTTTCTGACGCTCAGCTTGCGCATGTTGCCCCGACGCGCCCCTTCGCTCTTCCACTTGCTCCTCTCTTAAACCCTGGCTTCAGGTCCTTTCGGAAAAGCGAACGCCCTGAGCCATATCAAGTCGTGTCTGAAGAGCGTCCGCTTGGTATTTCGTTTTTGGTTTCCGGCAATTTGAAAGAAGAAGAAGAAGAAGAAGAAGAAGAAGAAGTAGAAGAAGAAGACTTCTCATCTCGAAGCCTCCTCTCCTCGTCTTTGTCTCTCAGTATTTTGACTGGTCGTTGACCTAAGTTCGAGTTTGGATACACCAAAGGTCCATCCCCAAAAGGATTATAAAATGGCTGGGCTGCTGCGAAACCTGGACGTCGCCTGGTGATGGTGTGGGCGTTGGTGAGGCGGTAGTGAGGGCGTAATGACGGGGGCGGCGACATACGCCCGCGTCCACCGGAGAGGGCGGGCGTGGAGAGCCCTACACCCGCCCACACGCCACTACCTGCCGGCCAAGGTGTCGTGAGGCGAGCTGAGGGCAGGATCTCCCCCCCCCCACCTAACCCCCAACCCCCAACCCTGCCACCCACAATCCCAAATAAAGATCTATGTTTTTGACCTTTATCAAACCTTTATCTGGAATCTTACAAGCCAAGCTTTCTGCTTTCGGACCAATACAAGCCAAGCTTCTTTAAAATAAGCTTGCTATCAATAGCTGGTTTTCACGCTTAATACATTTTTTTAAGCTTTTTTCTCTATTAGCTAAGAGTTTAAATGACCGGAACTTCTTTAGGATCATTCAGCAAGTCCTGGATGTTTGTGATTCTTTCGTCATTTTTTTGGTTCCTTCTTTTTTTGGAAAATACAGAAGTGTTGAAAAAGCTCGTTGCGAAATAAGTTGCTTATTTAAGGTGCTTTAATCTACGGGCTGCAAGATTGCATGATCCAAGCAATCTACAATAACAGCAAGTGCTTTTGATGTTGTCTGAATGTGTTTTCAAGTGATCTTTCGCTCGTTTTAACTTTCATTCGAAGGAAATTGCTTTATTGAAAATCTTGCAAAGCCTTTGTCGTCAATATTTGGAAGAAGAAGATTCTTGTATTTACAAAAAAATCTCTTCTTTATTTGCATATTTTTCGCAAAGAGTTGGCGACTTTGTGTGGGTGTTAAACTTGAAAAAAATTGTATTTGAAGACTTTGGTGTCTTTTTTTTATTTGTTTTTAAAAAAGTCTCGCATTCCTGCTTTGCTATGCCGGATTCTAAGCGCTTTTGTTGCAGCTCAAGGATTTACTCGTGATAAGTTACTAGACAGAAGAAACCAGAAGCACCTCTTTACTAGTGATAAGTTACTAGACAGAAGTAACTTTTTGTATCGAGAAAACCAAGATTTAGCAGAAGCACCATTTTACTAGTGAAAAGTTACTAGACAGAAGTAACTTTTTGTATCGAGAAAACCAAGATTTAGCAGAAGCACCTTTTACTTGTGATAAGTTACTAGACAGAAGTAACTTTTTTTTTTTTTGTATCGAGAAAACCAACATTTAGCTGGAGCACACCTTCTCCTCTAGCTTTCTGACCAATCCAGAGTTTTCTACAAGACCAAACGTTTCTTGAAGACTGATTTGTTAAAACTAAGGAAACAAACGTTCTCTGACAAAGGGAAAGTTCCTCAGATTCTCAGCGTTTTTTTGTCCCAGTGTAGAAGAGAATATTTCTTATCTAAGAAGCTTGTTGTTTTGAAAGAGCCAATTTTGCAAGTTCTGTGTCCTCTGAGACTTTAGTTCTTCAAGTGAAATCTGGACCAATTGTATTTTTTTGCATTGTGAAACAAGTGTTTTTTTAGAACTATTAGTTAATTTAAGATTCCGCTTCTGCTCATTTTATCGAATAAGTTAGAATCTTGAAAAGCTGAAATTAAATATAGTATAATTTCCAATTACTGGAGGTGTTTTTGTTTCGAGAAGAAATTCATAGAAAAATAGACTAGGATTTGTGAGGTTTATCGAAGATATTTTAAGAATCCTGTTGAATTTGGGGCAATTCAAAGTTATTTCCAAATTTTTGGAATTTTGCATTTTTGAGTTCCTCACCGAGAGGAAAAGTTACGGCCCATGAATGTGAAAAAAAAAAATGAAATTTGAAAAGTAGTACCAAAGCCACAGTTTACCAAAAGATAACAGGAAAAAAAAAACAAGAAAGTACGAGAGTGAGAGAGATAAGAGAGGGGAGGAAAAGAAAAAAGGGCAATGAGAAGAGAATAAGGATACTTAGAAAACGAAATAACAATCTAAAGGCAGTGATTAGGCCAGCGCTCCAGCAAGCGGGCGCCATTTGCAAAAGGTACCGTCAAGATGATGTTCACTGGAGGTGTCGGCAAGAAGCGCAGCCAATCGCAGAGCACAGCACATCGGCGCCCGTCGCACGACCGAGCAAGGGTTTCTTGTCAGGAGGTGGGTAACATCATTAATCACGTGCAGAACTGCACAACTTTCTACATTTAAAGGTCGCTCATGAGTGGCAGAGGGAAGGGGCAGTGGCAATGACCTAGAGACTGGCCATATTATTATTATTATTATTATTATTATCATTATTATTATTATTATTATTATTATTATTATTAAAGCTACAACACTAGTTGGAAAAGCAATGCCCTTGAGACTGACCATATTATTATTATTATTATTATTATTATTATTATTACTACTAGCCATGCTACAACCCTAGTTGGAAAAGCAAGATGCTATAAGCCCAAGGGCTCCAACAGGAAAAAATAGCCCAAATAAGGAAAGGAAATAAGGAAATAAATAAATGATGAGGACAAATTAACAATAAATCATTCTAGAAAAAGTAACAACGTCAAAACAGACATGTCATATATGAACTATAAAAAGACTTATGTCAGCCTATTCAACATTAAAAACATTTGATGCAACTTTGAACTTTCGAAGTTCTACTGATTCAACTACCCGATTAGGAAGATCATATACAAT
>NC_090750.1:90987433-91007433 GCF_036898095.1 Palaemon carinicauda
GGTGTAGTTACCTGATACTTACTACGCTTGGCAAGTGCGTAACTACGCTCAATTGAAGCAAGCTTTTGTTTAGAAAGCAAAAAACTTGAATGAAATGAATCTTAGAACTGTTTGACTCAGGCCTCAGATATGTCCTTAGTCGTGTCTGGGGTTTGGCCAGATTTCTTCAGCACGTTGGCAACAACAACAACAACAACAACAATAAATGCAACCGTTTCTAGTCCACTGCAGGATAAAGGCCTCAGACATGTTCTTAGTCATGTCTGGGGTTTGGCCAGATTTCTTCAGCACGTTGGCAACAACAACAACAACAACAACAACAATAAATGCAACCGTTTCTAGTCCACTGCAGGATAAAGGCCTCAGACATGTTCTTAGTCATGTCTGGGGTTTGGCCAGATTTCTTCAGCACGTTGGCAACAACAACAACAACAACAACAACAACAATAAATGCAACCGTTTCTAGTCCACTGCAGGATAAAGGCCTCAGACGATTTCTTCAGCACGTTGGCAACAACAACAACAACAACAACAACAATAACAACAACAATAAATGCAACCGTTTTTAGTCCACTGCGGGACAAAGTCCTCAGACATGTCCTTAGTCATGTCTGGGGTTTGGCCAGTTTTCTTCAGCGCTCTGGCGAGACGTTCAACAACAACAACAAAAACAAATGCAACCGTTTCTAGTCCACTGCAGGATAAAGGCCTCGTCATGTCCTTAATCATGTCTGGGGTTTGGCCAGTTTTCTTCAGCACGTTGGCAACAACAACAACAACAACAATAAATGCAACCGTTTCTAGTCCACTGCAGGACAAAGGCATCAGATGGAGATGGTTTGGCCATGCCCTTCACACTCCTACACAAGGCACTAGGAGAGCTGGAAGACCCAGCCCTACATGGCTGAGGACTCTGAAGCGTGAAGTAGATGGTGAATGAAGAAGTATTGATTTAAAAGCTCAAGATAAAGACGACTGGCATAATCTAACTGAGGCCCTTTGCTTCAATAGGCATAGGAGATGATGATGATGATAAAATGATGATACTTGAGAATAATTAAGGCCGGGAGCACACTACCGACTCTGTGGCGCCACAAAGCCACAGCATCGTGTGGCGGGGTTGTGGTCTCCCATAGGTTTCCATTGTTTTCAAGTTTTGCCGCGCAAATTAGCGACTGTGGCAAGCGACTGTGGCTCTCTGTCGCTCATCCCTGCCACAGGCGTGGCGTGGCTTTGAAAACAATGGAAACCTATGGGAGACCACATCCCCGCCACACGATGTTGTGGCTTTGTGGCGCCACAGAGTCGCTAGTGTGCTCCCGGCCTAAGGATATGAATAAGTGAATAAAATGAAAGAGAATGGCTAAAAATTTTGTGGATAAGATGTAAAGAGCGAAAACCAGAATGATGTAAAAGACGACGATGATGATAATCACGAATAAGAGAGATGTGAACGAGTGAGATAAAAGATTTAAAATAGAGATGCATATGCAAATGTAATATATTTGGAAGATAAGATGGAGATGTGCAGCGACAGGTGTGGTAGAAATTCTTAAGGTAATTGCTATCAAAGCATAATCCATAATTGATATAAATGCATTTACATATTCAGTGGATTTGTTAATCCAAGAATAGGGGACTCATCGATTGATATAACACTTCAATGGATTTATTAATCCAAGAAGAGGGAGATTATTATTATTATTATTATTATTATTATTATTATTATTATTATTATTATTATTATTACTTGCTAAGCTACAACCCTAGTTGGAAAAGCAGGATGCTATAAGCCTAGGGGTCCTAACAGGGAGATTATTATTATTATTATTATTATTATCATTATCATTATTATTATTATTATTATTATTATCATTATTATTATCAATGTTTGCTAAGCTACAACCCTAGTTGGAAAAGCAGGACGCTATAAGCCTAGGGGTCCTAACAGGGAGATTATAATTATTATTATTATTATATTATTATTATTATTATTATTATTATTATTATTATTATTATTTGCCAATCTACAACCCTAGTTGGAGAAGCAGGATGCTATAAGCCCATAGGGCCCCAACATGGAAAATAGCCCAATGAGGAAAGGAAACAGGGAAAAATTAAATATTTCAAGAACAGTAACAACATCAAAATAAATATTTCCTATATAACTAAAAAAACTTAAGTATTATTTATTAATAGAGCGTTAAATACTTGGTTAAATTTTTTATTTTATATATTTTTTTTTTACGATTGAAAGGATCATGATGAAAGAATATATTTAATAGGAGATATTTAATTTTTCAATATTACCTATTATTAATCATTCTCTTTCTATTGATTAAATGACCCTTATTAAGCTTCCTAACTTATATTCTATTTATCATTACTTACTACTTATTATAAATAATATTATTAATAATATTCCCTTCTCTTCTCCTTCGTTCTCATGTCATGAAAGCATAAGCTTCTAGCTTTGACATGACCTAGATTATTGCCTATCTTACCTCGTACTGAGTGGAAGGTCTCCTATTTTTATCCGGTTGCATAATCATGAACGCACATATCATCTTCATCTCCTACGCCTATTGACGCAAAGGGGCTCGGTTAGATTTCACCAGTCGTCTCTGTCTTGAGCTTTTAATCGAATACTTCTCCATTCATCATCTCCTACTTCGAGGTTCATAGTCCTCAGCCATGTAGGCCTGGGTCTTCCAACTTTTCTAGTGCCTTGTGGAGCTCAACTGAACGTTTGGTGCACTAATGTCTCTTGGGGAGTGCGAAGAGCATGACCGAACCATCTCCATCTATCACTCATATATATATATATATATATATTTATATATATATATATATATATACAGTATATATATATATATATATATATATATATATATATATATATATATATATTGTACATATATATATATATATATATATATATATATATATATATATATATATATATTAGTAACCGCAAATACTTATAAACCGAGCATATTTGGGCAGTATTTAGGAGACCGAAAAAAAATCTCAAATTAAATTTTGATATAACAATTTACTCTACCTATGCCTTTTGGTAACCCCAAAGAACCAGTTTGAAGCAACAGCTGAAATTTTCGCACATGTTGGCTCCCTGTACTAGTTAGATTAGTACCGTGTCATAAACAAAGCGGTAAATCACACATTTTGACAAGTCAAGCTCCCAACCATTATTTTACCCCCGACTGCTCACGCCTATCTTCATTTTCTGCCACCCCAATTTTGGGGCTGTACCTCACCGCCCACCCCCGTCTCGGAGAACCAATGAATTTCCCCGAAGACTACTCAATATATATTTTCTTTAATAAACCAAAGAACATCATTTTTAATAGTCTGAGAAAAGAAAACTTATGGTATCTGAGTATAAAAATATATTACGAGGAGTAATGAGATTAAATATACATTGAGCTTTATGTATAGTGTTAGAAAAACCTTAATTTTGATCGGAAATTCTCCGTAAAAATATACTGTTCCCAGCCGTATTTCAGTAAAATACAGGCGACCGTAATTCTACCTCACTTTGTTATCTTTTACGGGTTGGTAATCGTAATATCACTCCTTTACGTCAATATAACCGTTTTTGAAACGGTAAAAATCCTGGAATAAATGTTTCCAGGCATTTACTGTTTGTTTAATGCATATTTTTAACAGTGTATAATACATTTTTTCTTCATCTTACAAAGTAGAGAATATCATTTGTAATAGTGTTTGTGAAAAAGAATAATTATAATATCTGTGAATAAAAAGATATGAGCAATGAGATAAAATAGACAGTGAGCTTTATATATATCTTAAGACATCACAGTTTTAAAAGTGTTTTTTAAAGGCCGCTTATGAATGGCAGAGGCAAGGGACAGTGACATTGCTCTATCAAGCAGGACAATCCCCTAGAGAGACTGACATATGATCAACGCCAAAGACCCCGTTACACCCCTGCTACGACCAGGGAGGGCCAGGCAATGTCTACTGATGACTCAGCAGATAGACCTATACGCTTCCCTAAACTCCCCATCCTTAGCTCGCAAGGATGGGGAGGTTGCAACGACAAAGGAACTAACGAACTTAAGCGGGACTCGAACCCCAGTCTGGCGATCACCAGGCAAGGACGTTAAGTTACTAATTAGGCCACAACAATCAATCAGTGGGCATTTTGAAAACCCTGTGAATGTTCCGGTATGCAATAGGCTTCTTCGACCCTAATTGTGAATGTTCAGGTATGCAATAGGCTTCCTCGACCCTAAATGTGAATGTTCAGGTAAGCAACAGGCTTCCTTGACCGTAAATGTGAATGTTCAGGTATGCAATAGTCTTCTTCGACCCTAAATGTGAATGTTCAGGTAAGCAACAGGCTTCTTCGACCCTAATTGTGAATGTTCAGGTAAGCAACAGGCTTCCTTGACCGTAAATGTGAATGTTCAGGTATGCAATAGTCTTCTTCGACCCTAAATGTGAATGTTCAGGTAAGCAACAGGCTTCCTTGACCGTAAATGTGAATGTTCAGGTATGCAATAGTCTTCTTCGACCCTAAATGTGAATGTTCAGGTAAGCAACAGGCTTCTTCGACCCTAATTGTGAATGTTCAGGTAAGCAACAGGCTTCCTTGACCGTAAATGTGAATGTTCAGGTATGCAATAGTCTTCTTCGACCCTAAATGTGAATGTTCAGGTAAGCAACAGGCTTCTTCGACCCTAATTGTGAATGTTCAGGTAAGCAACAGGCTTCCTTGACCGTAAATGTGAATGTTCAGGTATGCAATAGGCTTCTTCGACCCTAAATGGGAATGTTCAGGTATGCAATAGGCTTCTTCGACCCTAAATGTGAATGTTCAGGTATACAATAGGGCACCTTGACCCTAAATATAAAAGTTCATGTATACAATATAGCAATGAGGGACTCTGTTAGGAATGGACAGAATTTTCCATAAGCTCTACTTGAATTCTCACTATTTAAATCCATCAAAGTTTTTGACAACACTCTTTCACTTTGTGATTTTGGCATCAAAAAGACAGAAGATGAAAGAGCTCTTTGATCAATACGGTGTTGAATCACGTTGGTACTGTACCAGTCCTTTTGATTGCTATACTATAAAAAAGAAAGAAAAAAAAGCGTTACGAGACAATTTAAATTTTATTCTTTTACGTTTTCAAGCTGACAAAGTTGATCGTACACTTCAAAAACTCCGTAATTTTAATCGGAAATTCTCCGTGAAAATTTACTTTTCTCAGCCGTATTTCAGTGAAATACAGGCGACCGTAATTTTCCCCCTACTTTGTTATTATCTTTTACGGGTTGGTGACCGTAATATCACTCCGCTTTTAAAACGTTATATGACTGGCAACATTTATTCCAGGATTTTTAACGCTTTTTACGGAATATTAAAAAATTCAGGAATGTCTTAGAAGTTCCTCAAACGTTTCATATTGGCTTCAAATTATTTGACTTGATTTCAGTCTTATTTCATGTCTCCCTTTTTGAGTGGGGATAGCTTAGCGTTGTGAAATGGTTTGTGTATCGCCATGATCAGCAAAACTGTACTAGTCAGGACCACCAATACTAGGTTGATTTGCTGTGAGCGATCAGACGAAAATATCTCACCATCTCCGGTCCGCAATTGGCCAGCGTAGTGTTAAAAAAAACTGGTCAAACCTCAGACATGAATGTGGACATGTCCGAGGTCATTGCCCTGCAGTGTACTAGAAACAGCTGCGCTTGTTGTTGTTGTTTTTGGATATTTTGAGAATTATTTGGTTAATATGCAGCGGTTTCTGGTCCACTGCAGGACAAAAAGCCTCAGACATCTCCTTATTCATGTCTGAAGTTTGGTCAGCTTTCATAACAACACTAGCCACTGCAGATTGGCGATGATGCGAGACTTTAGCCTCATCGCTCAGAACAAACCAACCTAGTATTGGTGCCCCTGACTGATACAGCTTTGGTA
Source organism: Palaemon carinicauda (assembly GCF_036898095.1). Taxonomy (NCBI): domain Eukaryota; kingdom Metazoa; phylum Arthropoda; class Malacostraca; order Decapoda; family Palaemonidae; genus Palaemon; species Palaemon carinicauda. The sequence continues at coordinate 90,993,411 of NC_090750.1, forward strand.
ATCATGGTGATACGCAAACCCTTTCACCACGTTAAGGTATCCCCACTCAGATAACTCGATATAGTTATCTTTTTATCTTTAAATCAATTCTTATTGTAAAACAGCATTTTGAAATTCAAAGGTTTCGGTGATTTTATTCTCTATCTGAAGTTTTTATAGTTTATATATGATAGATTTAATTTAATGTTGTTAATGATCTTAAAACATTTTATTTTGATTGTTATTACTCCTCCTGTAGTTTATTTATTTCCTTATTTCCTTTCCTCAGTGGGCTATTTTTCCTTGTTGGAGCCCTTGGGCTTAAAGCATCATGCTTTTCCAAATACGATTGTAGCTTACCTAGTAATAATAATAATAATAATAATAATAATAATAATAATAATAATAATAATATTTTACACTGATGGCTGTTATAATTACTTTCTTTTCTAAAATAAAAAGCAGAATTTTTTAATCAAAAGTATAATGGAAAAATAATTTTATTCCTGACTAACACCTGGATAACATTAGTAATTAATTATGCAAATAGTGTTATTTTTTCCGAAAGGGAAAAGTAAAATTTTCTTTTAAAAATTCATGAAGGAAAAAAGCTATATTTTTCACTGGCTAAAAAATAGTAATTATTCAACGGGAAAAAATATTTTTTTAAAGAAAAATAATGTTATTCATTCAACATGAATAAATATATTTTGAGAAAAATATAATAATCTTTTTACCACAAATTATATTTGTTTTATGCTAAGAGGCAGAATAATTTTTCTTTCAGGAAATGAAGTAAATATTATTTTTAAATTCAATATTATGAAATAGAGGCCCCAACTATACTCAATTTTTTTTAATGAGACGCATTTACACAGACACGCAGCGGTGCCCTTTAAGCTCGGTATAAGTTTCCTTATCGCTGATTGGTTAGTATTATCTTATTTCAACCAATCAGCGATCAGGAAACTTTTCCGAGCTAAAAGGGCACATTCGACCAATCAGCGATCAGGACACTTTTCCGAGCTAAAAGGGCACATTCGACCAATCAGCAATCAGGACACTTTTCCGAGCTAAAAGGGCACATTCAACCAATCAGCGATCAGGAAACTTTTCCGAGCTAAAAGGGCACACTCAACCAATCAGCGATCAGAAACTTTTCCAAGCTAAAAGGGCACATTCAACCAATCAGCGATCAGGACACTTTTCCGAGCTAAAAGGGCACATTCAACCAACACCCGTCAGGACACTTTTCCGAGCTAAAAGGGCACATTCAACCAATCAGCGATCAGGACACTTTTCCGAGCTAAAAGGGCACATTCAACCAATCAGCGATCAGGACACTTTTCCGAGCTAAAGGGGCACATTCAACCAATCAGCGATCAGGAAACTTTTCCGAGCTATAAGGGCACATTCAACCAATCAGCGATCAGGACACTTTTCCAAGCTATAAGGGCACATTCAACCAATCAGCGATCAGGACACTTTTCCGAGCTAAAAGGGCACATTCAACCAATCAGCGATCAGGAAACTTTTCCGAGCTAAAGGGGCACATTCAACCAATCAGCGATCAGGAAACTTTTCCGAGCTAAAGGGGCACATTCAACCAATCAGCGATCAGGAAACTTTTCCGAGCTAAAAGGGCACATTCAACCAATCAGCGATCAGGAAACTTTTCCGAGCTAAAGGGGCACATTCAACCAATCAGCGATCAGGACACTTTTCCGAGCTAAAAGGGCACATTCAACCAATCAGCGATCAGGACACTTTTCCGAGCTAAAGGGGCACATTCAACCAATCAGCGATCAGGAAACTTTTCCGAGCTAAAGGGGCACATTCAACCAATCAGCGATCAGGAAACTTTTCCGAGCTAAAGGGGCACATTCAACCAATCAGCGATCAGGAAACTTTTCCGAGCTAAAAGGGCACATTCAACCAATCAGCGATCAGGACACTTTTCCGAGCTAAAAGGGCACATTCAACCAATCAGCGATCAGGAAACTTTTCCGAGCTAAAAGGGCACCGCTGCGAGTTGGTGCAAATCTGCCTCACTAAAAAGAATTGACTATAGTTCCTTCATAGAAAATCAATATGAAAAATCAAAATCTCTTAAGAACATAATTTTGCTTCTTCAACAAAGGAGTTATGACAGAATTCTATAATTTCCCGAAATTTTTATTTATTGAATAGAAAATATTAATTAAGAAATTGATCACGATACATTAGGCCTAAAGAAACTAGATAATGATTACACAGAATTGAGAAAAAAAAAATTAAGATATATTGATAATATATGTTCAATTATTAACTAATAAAAATATCGCAACGCATCGCCCCTAATAAAAAGGGGGAAAAAAAAACATTTCACAAAATTAAGAAAAGAATATTAAAATATATTTCTGAAATATATTCAAATTTTTTTTTTTTATAAAATGAAGAGAAATATCAACTAATAAAAATATCAAACTTATCACCCCTAAAGAATATTGATAATGAATTAACAAATTGAAAAAAAAAATATTTCTAGAATATATTCAAATATACCAATTTTTTTCTGAATTAATTAGAAAATATTACCTAATAAAAATATTCCAACGCATCGCCTTTTAAAAAATTAAAAAACTATTTTCACACAATTAGAGAAAAACATTTTTAAAATACATTCATGAAGTATATTCCAATTTACCATTTTTTTCCTAAAATAAATGAAAAATATTAACTAATAAAAATATTGCAATGCATCGCCCTTTAAACATAGAAAACAATTTTCACAGAATTTAAAAAAAATATATATATTTTTGAAATATATTCATAAAATATATATACAATTTACCTTTTTTTTCTAAAATAAATGAAACATATTAACTAATAAAAATTTTGCAACGCATCGCCCTTTAAAAAAATGGAAAACCATTTTTAAAGAATAGAAAAAGAATATTTAAAAAATATATTGATAAAATATATTCCAATTTACCCTTTTTTTCCTAACATAAATGTTGATATATTAACCAATAAAAATATTGCAACGCATCGCCCTTTAAAAAGAATAGAAAACCATTTTTTTCAAGAATAAAAAAAGAATATTTAAAAAATATATTAATAAAATATGTTCCAATTTACCATTTTTTTCCTAAAATAAATGTTGATATATTAACCAATAAAAATATTGCAACGCATCGCCCTTAAAAAATAGAAAACCATTTTTCAAGAATGAAAAAAGAACATTTAAAAAATATATTAATAAAATATATTCCAATTTACCATTTTTTCCCTAAAATAAATGTTGATATATTAACCAATAAAAATATTGCAACGCATCGCCCTTTAAAAAAATAGAAAGTAATTTTCACAGAATTAAAAAAAAAATATTTAAGAAATATATTAATAAAATATATTCCAATTTACCATTTTTCCTAAAATAAATGTTAATATATTAACCAATAAAAATATTGCAACGTATCGCCTTTTAAACAAATAGAAAAAAAAATTTCAAGAATAAAAAAAGAATATTTAAAAAATATATTAATAAAATATATTCCTATTTACCATTTTTTTCCTAAAATAAATGTTGATATATTAACCAATAAAAATATTGCAACGCATCGCCCTTTGAGAGAATAGAAAACCATTTTTCAAGAATGAAAAAAATATTTAAAAAATATATTCATAAAATATATTCCAATTTACCAATTTTTTTCTAAAATAAATGTTGATATATTAACCAATAAAAATATTGCAACGCATCGCCTTTTAAAAAAATAGAAAATAATTTTCACTGTATTAAAAAAAAAACTAGTCTGGTAATACCGGGCGCCAAGTCAGTCAGTAATTAGTTGCCTACAATATGTCAAAGTTGACAGCATCTGAACTTGACAGTAATTAAGTCCGCTGATGTCAATCCAGTGACATCATTTGCCTTCATTGATCGATGTCTGGCCGATGAGAGTGATGTTGCATGAAATCAAATTAGAATGATGTTCTGTATTGTGAGAATTTCCAAGGACTTCGCATATGCCAAATATGATGTCTGATTTCTGCATTTATACAGACGATGGGTTTCAGGATGTGCGAATTAATTAAGCACAATTGGGGACTCATTGATTAAGAGGAGAAGATTTATTAAAGCGATATGTATACTGTATGTATATATATATATATATATATATATATATATATATATGTATGCATACATATATATGTATTACATACGTACATATATATATATATATATATATATATATATATATATATATATATATATATATACATACATATATATACACATACCCATACATACATATATATATATATATATATATATATATATATATATATATATATATATATATATATACATACATATATATACACATACCCATACATACATATATATATATATATATATATTTATATATACTGTATACATATGAATATATATATATATATATATATATATATATATATATATAAATATATATACATATATATAAGTATATATATATATATATATATATATATATATATATATATATATATATATATGTATATATATATGTATATATATGTATATATATATACATATATATAAGTATATGTATATATATATGTATATATATATATATATATATATATATATGTATATATATATATATTGCATATATAACTTTTGTGTCTATACGTTTTTGTGTCTATATGTATTTGTGTATGTGTGGATATATGATAAATATATTTACTCCTCATAAGTAAAATGTACACTGAAGTATGAAGTAAATGAACGTACATGAAATTAATTGTGTATATGAATAAATAATAGAAAAACAAACGCAGCTTAATTTGCTAACAACGTAAAGTTATTGTTCGATTTAAAACATAGATAATACATTTAAAATATGTTCACTTACCTTACCTTAAAGCCAGGGATAGAGACAGGAAGGGGTAGAGATAATTTGCAACTACCCTATCGGTCCGGTGTGAGCTGCAACACAAAAGAAAAATTGGATATATTTAGAAGACAATGGGTATCGTTCAACTAAATTTTAAGTCAATAATATAATTTTGAGCTAAACTGTTGAAAAATAGAGAACGATCTATTCTATATATCTCCTCTATCAAAATGGGACTTTCCTTCTCTTCGCTCCTCCCAGCATGACGAGGGATACAGCCCAGTTTTGTTGGTACTGCCTGGGTGTCAGAGCCCACCTTCCCCCGTTATCCAGCACAAATGATAAGTAAAATTAACCCTATTCAAAAGGATAACTAGGAAGTAAACGTCGTGGTCAAAGAATTTCAAAACACACTGATCTCTAGATCACATTACACTATTTTCCTATTCCAAATCACTATTTCTGCTATAAGAGATCACTATCACGTGGTCTCTAGATCACAATGCACTATTCCCCTATCAACCTAATGCTCACCACCAAATAAGACATTCTCTTTCCTCCCTAAAAGCTCTGCCAAGCCTAAAATCAGTCAGCTTACGATAAGGAAGTTTGTAAAAGGAAAGAAATCATTGCTCCGTATTAGTGACTTATCAGAGACCTCCGATATTTACTGTCAAGAAAATTACACACTTTATAAAGTTCTTTTTTTATGAAGTTTAGTGTATGAGGGAAAAAAAGAAAAGGTTACAGAATATTTCGATCCAATGTCAGAGACTGGAATAATTGACGTACGAGAGTTCCATGACTGGAGTTTGACTTATACGCATGCGCGAAAGATCTTTCTATCACTAGTCTGTTGTTTACGTTAACGCTTTTCGTAATATTCTTCTTTTTATTACTTGCTGTTTTGATTTTAACAGAAGATAGACAGTTTTGAAGGAAGATTCGGTCTTCCTTTACCTTTTTTTTTATAATGTTCTTCTCATTTTTGCTTGCATTTTTTTTCTTTTAACGAATAAGGTAGATGATTTTGAAGGAAGATGCATTGTTTATGTTGATATTTTTCGTAATATTATTCTCATTCTTGCTTGCTATTTTGCTTTCATGAAATGTAAACAATTTGGAAGGAAGATGCATTGTCTATGTTGACATTTTTTCGTATTAATCTCTTTCTTACCTATCATTTTGCATCAACTTAAAGTTTACATTTTCGATAGCCAAACCTCCGACTATAACCTACACAATCAAGCCATAATTAGGAAAGGAGAGTTCCACCCAACAAGTAGGCAGAAAACAAAAAATATATATAAAATTATCCCATTTTGAGATTTATCTGGCTATTTTTTGTTTGTATAATGGTCCTCGTTTCAAGTTTTTGTTTTCTAAACTTTCCAAGGACTCATTATAAGTTTTCACATTTTTAAAACAAGTTTTATGGCTCACAATCTTGTGATTAACAAGACTTTTTGTTAAAATTGGCTGCTACTCGTCTTCACCATTCTCCACTCGCATGGATGGAGAAAGATAGTCAAATGAATCTAGAATCTAGAATGTAGATTCCTTATTCTAGAATCTAGATGAATTACATATTATATTACCTGGCAATTTTAGATACAGTAACATAGATTGCTAGATTGGTTTTAAAGTGCAAATGACACTGCTTAAAAATTTGCCGTATGAAAACGGTAAAAATCCTGGAATGAATATTGCCAGGCATTTACCGTTTTAAAAAGGATATATTGACGTTAAGGAGTGATATTACGGTCACCAACCCGTAAAAGATAATAGCAAAGTAAGGTAAAATTACGGTCGCCTGTGTTTCACTGAAATACGGCTGAACAGTATATTTTTACGGAGAATTTCCGATTGAAATTACGGTTTTCACTAACATTGCATGAACATTTAAGAAAACAAAACTCACGATAATAATGGTAGTAAAAGTTACCACGATAGTGATAATTAAGGTAGCAGTGTTATTAACCTGAGCTCAAAAACCAACTTTAAGCACAGACACATTGATAGTGATAACTAAGGCAACAGTGTTATTAACCTAATGAATTAAAGCAATAATTTCATGTACAGTCACAGCGATAGTATAACAAAGGCAGCAGTGTTATTAACCTACTATAGACACAAAGATAGTGATAACCAAGGCAACAGTGTTATTAACCTCATAAGTCAAAACAACTTCATGCACAGTCACAGCGATTGTAATAATTAAGGCGGCAGTGTTATTAACCTCAGAAGTTAAAAACAACAACTTCTTACACAGTCACATAGATTGTGATAACTAAGGAAGCAGTGTTATTAACCTCACCAGTTAAAACAACAAATTTTTCCAAAGTCACATCGATTGTAATAACTAAGGCAGCAGTGTTATTAACCTCACCAGTTAAAACAACAAATTCTTACACAGTCACATCGATTGTGATAACTAAGGCTGCAGTGTTATTAACCTCACCAGTTAAAACAACAAATTCTTACACAGTCACATAGATTGTGATAACTAAGGCAGCAGTGTTATTAACCTCAGAAGTTAAAAACAATAACTTCTTACACAGTCACATCGATTGTAATAACTAAGGCAGCAGTGTTATTAACCTCACCAGTTAAAACAACAAATTCTTACACAGTCACATTGATTGTGATAACTAAGGCAGCAGTGTTATTAACCTCACCAGTTAAAACAACAAATTCTTACACAGTCACATAGATTGTGATAACTAAGGCAGCAGTGTTATCAACCTCAGAAGTTAAAAACAATAACTTCTTACACAGTCACATCGATTGTAATAACTAAGGCAGCAGTGTTATTAACCTCGCCAGTTAAAACAACAAATTCTTACACAGTCACATCGATTGTGATAACAAAGGCAGCAGTGCCATTAACCTGAGCTAAAACAACAACTTTAAGCACAGATACAATGATAGTGATAACTACGGCACCAGTATTATTAACCCCATATGTTCAAACAACTGCATGCACAGTCACAACAATAGTGATAACTAAGACAGCTGTGTTATTAACCTCCCAAGCACAAAATCTTGCTCATCAAAGCCGCAACACTAATTGCAACAAAATGCAACTTCAACAAATGACAAAATCATTGATAACAGAAGTCACAACAATTTAGAAAAATGAGAAAAATAAAGACAGGAAAAGAGAGCAACTGAAACTCTTGTCCGAGCAATCTTCAGAGGAATAAAATGCTTCAGCTATTCTGCTTTCTCTTGAAAGAGTTTGAAAATGACGTCGTTCAGAAGTGAATGTCTCAAAGTCAGAAGTGAATGTCTCAAAGTCAGAAGTAAATGTCTCAAAGTCAGAAGTGGATGTCTCAAAGTCAGAAGTAAATGTATCAAAGTCAGAAGTGAATGTCTCAAAGTCAGAAGTAAATGTCTCAAAGTCAGAAGTGGATGTCTCAAAGTCAGAAGTAAATGTATCAAAGTCAGAAGTGAATGTCTCAAAGTCAGAAGTAAATGTCTCAAAGTCAGAAGTGAATGTCTCAAAGTCAGAAGTAAATGTCTCAAAGTCAGTAGTGAATGTCTCAAAGTCAGTAGTGAATGTCTCAAAGTCAGAAGTGAATCTATCAAATTCAGAAGTGAGTGTCTCGAAGTCAGAAGTGAATGTCTCAAAGTCAGAAGTAAACGTCTCAAAGTCAGAAGTAAATATCTCAAAGTTAGAAGTGGATGTCTCAAAGTCAGAAGTAAATGTCTCAAAGTCAGAAGTGAATATCTCAAAGTCAGAAGTAAATGTCTCAAAGTCAGAAGTGAATATCTCAAAGTCAGAAGTAAATGTCTCAAAGTCAGAAGTGAATGTCTCAAAGTCAGAAGTTAACGTCACAAAGTCAGAAGTGAATCAGAAGTTTCAAAATCAGAGGTGAATATCTCAAAGTCAGAGGTAAATGTCTCAAAATCAGAAGTGAATGTCTCAAAGTCAGTCTAGTCAATAGTCAGTAAAACGTTACTGTGACGGCCAAAATGAGTTTGCCTTGAGTCACACCAGAGCAATCGAGATATTTATAACCACCTGCACTTTACACTTTACACTAAGCGAGTCAATTTTACAAATATATCACAAGTAAAGATGGGCTGATAGTCAGTTTTTTTTTTTTCATTGACTTATTAAAGGGTTTGGCATCGAGCACCTTCTCGTTTTGCCGTAAAATCTCCACCAATGGGTCTCATTCATGATTATGGATTTCCTGTCATATTTCAGTTTACCAGAGGATGCGGTCTTGAAGTCCATAATTTGTTAAGCTCAACGGCGGGGAAATGAAGTTTTTGCATTCACTCTACGACTTTCAGAGCACCGTTAGAAGATGAAGGAGAAGAAAAAGGTTTTCAGAGCGCCGTTGGAAGAAAAAGAAGAAGATTTTCAGAGCACCGTTGGAAGAAAAAGAAGAAGATTTTCAGAGCACCGTTGGAAGAAAAAGAAGATTTTCAGAGTACTAAAAGAAGAAGAAGAAGAAGAAGAAGAAGATTTTCAGCGCACCGTTGGAAGAAAAAGAAGATTTTCAGAGCACCGTTGGGAGAAGACGAAGAAAAAGAAGAAGATTTTTAGAGCACCGTTGGAAGAAGAAGAAGAATAATAATAATAAGAAGAAGATTTTCAGCGCACCGTTGGAAGAAAAAGAAGATTTTCAGAGCACCGTTAGAAGTAGAAGAACAAGAAGAAGAAGATTTTCAGAGCACCGTTGGAAGAAAAAGAAGATTTTCAGTGCACCGTTGGGAGAAGAAGAAGAAAAAGAAGAAGATTTTCAGAGCACCGTTGGAAGAAGAAGAAGAAGAAGAAGATTATTTACAGAGCACCGTTAGAAGTAGAAGAACAAGAAGAATAAGATTTTCAGAGCACCGTTGGAAGAACAAGAAGATTTTTAGCACACTGTTTGAAGAAAAAGATTTTCATAGCACCGTTGGAAAAAAAAAGATTTTTAGTGCACTGTTTGAAGAAAAAGAAGATTTTTAGCGCACTGTTTGAAGAAAAAGAAGATTTTCAGAGCACCGTTGGAAGAAAAAGATTTTTAGCGCACTGTTTGAAGAAAAAGAAGATTTTCAGAGCACCGTTGGAAGAAAAAGAAGATTTTTAGCGCACTGTTTGAAGAAAAAGAAGATTTTCAGAGCACCGTTGGAAGAAAAAGAAGATTTTTAGCGCACTGTTTGAAGAAAAAGAAGATTTTCAGAGCACCGTTGGAAGAAAAAGAAGAAAAAGAAGATTTTCAGAGCGCCGTTGGAAGAAAAAGAAGAAAAAGAAGATTTTCAGAGCACCGTTAGAAGAAAAAGAAGAAAAATAAGATTTTCAGAGCACCGTTGGAAGAAAAAGAAGAAAAAGAAGATTTTCAGAGCACCGTTAGAAGAAAAAGAAGAAAAATAAGATTTTCAGAGCACCGTTGGAAGAAAAAGAAGAAAAAGAAGATTTTCAGAGCACCGTTAGAAGAAAAAGAAGAAAAATAAGATTTTCAGAGCACCGTTGGAAGAAAAAGAAGAAAAAGAAGATTTTCAGAGCGCCGTTGAAAGGAGAAGAAAAAGAAGAAGATTTTCAGAGCGCCGTTGGAAGAAAAAGAAGAAAAAGATTTTCAGAGCGCCGTTGAAAGGAGAAGAATAAGAAGAAGAATAAGAAGAAGAAGAAGAAGAAGAAGGAGAAGATGTTTGTTGACATTGTAAGCCCGCCATTACTGGAGAGCGCCATCTACTTCCGGTTCCGAATTTATCAGTCGAGAGTGCCAAAGACCGAAGCTATTTTAGAAGCGGTATTTATGGCTAGGTTTTCGGGCCTGTCTGATCTTACAGATTAATCCGGACGTTTGGGGAAACGGTTGGTAACGCTGGGAGAAATAAGGGCTAGATGAGTAGTGATGAAAAAAATAATAAAATTATTAAAAAAAAGGGATTTATTACAGCCATTTGTCTGCACAATACATAAAAGGATTTACAGTACAGTCTTTGATCACTGTAACACATTAGGGCATTCAAGCCTAAAGTTTAATTAATTAATTTAATAAATGAAAAAAATCAGAACATGTCTGATATAATTATAGTACTGATGTTTTACTGTTTAAAGGTTTAAAGGTCACTCATGAATGGCAGAGGCAAGGGACAGTGACAATGTCCTAGAGACTGACCATCTATGCAAAGATCAGCACCCAAGACCCCCTCTCTACCCAAGCTATGAGCAGGAAGGGCCAGGCAATGGCTGCTGATAAATAGCAGATAGACCTATAGGTTTCCCAAAAAACCCAAATCCTTAGCTCACAAGGATGGTTAGATTGCAGCGACCAAATGAACTAACGAGTTTGAGCGGGAATCGAAACCCCAATTTACTGGTCGCCTTTCGTAATAATAATAATAATAATAATAATAGTAATAATAATAATAATAATAATAATAATAATAATAATAACATCCTTTCAGAAAAAAATATCTACGTGAACAGCAGCAAAGAAACTGTTATTCTTGGCTTCATCTAACTACCTAGATGACTGATAGAATAACATTTTCATTGCGGAGCAAAATATAGGAGACATCCGAGACTCGGTAGAATGATAAAAACATTTTTCCATTAGCCAGATGAGATTTGGAAAATGGATTTTGGTTGCTACTTAAGGCCCTTTTGGGGGGGGGAGATAAATATCCAGGTGGAGAGAGAGAGAGAGAGAGAGAGAGAGAGAGAGAGAGAGAGAGAGAGAGAGAGAGAGAGAGAGAGAGAGACGTGGTAGGGGGCATTTAAACTACTGGGGAGGAGTATGTATATATATATATATATATATATATATATATATATATATATATATATATATATATATATATATATATATATGTGTGTGTGTGTGTGTGTATGTATATGTATATACATACATGCGTATACATACATTCATATACATATATGTATGTATATGCAAATGTACTTACTGTCTATCCACCTATATATGTGCTATACACATAAAAACATATACAAATATATATATATATATATATATATATATATATATATATATTTATACATATATATATGTGCGTGTGTGTGTGTGTGTGTGTGTGTGGGTATGTATGTGTGTATCTATGTTTTATTCAACAACCAACCTTTTCCACATAGAAGGTGACTCCAGAATATCTTTACCTAGGGAACGAAATTTTAAGTAACCAAAATGATAAACTTAATACTATTATCTATCAGTACTATAATTACTTATGCCAAACCTACCGTTGATTAATATCTCCTTGATGGAGAACTGATGTAGAGAAATTAGTACAGAAGAGACCAGGAAAAACACTGTAATTATTATATATCCACCAACAACGCTTCGTCAAAAATGTCTACTTTGTAAACCTTCCACGTCCCACTTTATAATCCCGATTTTCTCATATAATACCCGAAATTGAATAAGAAAAAGCGAATTAACAGTGAAACATAATAAACTGGACAATAAACGACAATTTCCAAGCAATAATTTCCCCACTAACAAATTCTATGTCACAACAGAGAACGAAAAAAATGAACAATAATTTCCTGGCAAACAATTCTACGTCACAGCATATGGGACTCTCTGTTTTAATCATGCTTCTCTTTCACACGGACGTTATCGAATGCCCCTAAATATCACGCTATGCAGCTGGCTGACACTTGGAAATGATTATTCCGAGGCGAAATGGGACTACAGGCCGGAAACGGGTTGTAGTTATGGTTGTAGTTACGGTTGTAGTTATGTTTGACCACACGTGTATGGTTTGAATAAGCTGATGGTAGTTCAGTGCGTTAGAGTTTATAACTGATGTATTTTTACATGTATGATCAAGGGCGTAATGAAGTGATTTATATCCAATCTGTCTTTCTGTCTGTCTAGTTATGTGAGCATATAATGATGCGTTTAAATACAAGCCCAGAGGTACATTTATACACAAATACACACACTATATATACATGTATATGTATGTAATATATACTTATAAATATACATGGTATATATATATACACAATATATATAAATACATATATATACTCTGTATATGTATATATAGTGTATATATATATATATACGCATATATACATATATATGTATATATACGCATATATATATCTATATACATATATATATGCATATACATAAATATGTGTATATATATATATATATATATATATATATATATATGCATGCATACAATATACATATATATATATGTACATATAATATATATATATATATATATATATTATATATATACTGTGTATATATATATATATATATATATATATATATATGTATATATATGTACTGTATATATATATATATATATATATATATATATATATATATATATATATGTATATACATATACATACATATAGCCAGACACTTGCTCTTTATTATACAGGGGAGACGCTGGCAAATATCAAGGGAAGATGAAGCCGGAAGCAGTGACTTCTACATTATACATTATACATTATTCCTAAGTTTAGCTCATTCCTAGCAGGTGAAAACCACCATCTTCATCAGCTCACGAAAGAATGTCAATCTCTTAAAGGTTGACGAGAGAGGGAACTAGTTATCTTTATGGACCCCAAGTGTGATTATAAAGAAAGGGGCCTAACATCGAAGGAAGAGTTTAGATAGATATAGATAGATAGATGGAAAGATAGATAGACAAATAGATATATAGAGATATTACGAGCATAGAGGAATATGCTTAGATGAAATATTTGTGAGAAATTTATTATTATTATTATTATTATTATTATTATTATTATTATTATTATTATTATTATTATTATTATTATTATTATTATTATTAATGATAATAATAATAATAATAATAATAATAATAATAATAATATTCTTCTTCTTTTTCTTCTTCTTCTTCTTGTTCTTGTTCTCGTTCTTGTTCTTGTTCTTATTATTATTATTGCTATTTATTACTATGGTTATCGTTATTATTATTATTATTCGTTATTAGTTATTATATATATTCTTGATGCTGAATAATAATAATAATAATAATAATAACAATAATAATAATAATAATAATAATAATAATAATAATAATAACAGTACAGTTTTCCGCATATTTTATATCTACAAATTTAAAAAAATAGATACAGTAAATAAACAGAGAAATGATCTACTTCAGTGTGTTTAAAAGCAAAGGAATTTACCCAAAGAGATAAATCA
>NC_090750.1:91014933-91018183 GCF_036898095.1 Palaemon carinicauda
TCGTTCTTGCAGAAATGTTCTGGAGGAATTAGGAAAGGGGTCCGATGTTGACGTCCAGCGTGAAAAAGCCATACATTTTTGGTATAACTTGTTCTTGCAGACACTCTTCAAGAAACCATTTCTGGTTTTTCCTCCGGTGAAGTCCCCTGCACTAGTCGTTCATAACGTCTGAAATATATGCTTGATATCGGCATTCCAACCAGAAATGGTTTCTTTGAAGAGTGTCTGCAAGAACAAGTTATACCAAAAATGTATGGCTTTTCACGCTGGACGTCAACATCGGACCCCTTTCCTAATTCCTCCAGAACATTTCTGCAAGAACGAATTATGTCAGCAAATCATGACATCTATGTATCACGGAGGAATATAAGTGAATTGGGGGGTATCTCTTCGTCTGCTATGCCGAGATGATGGTATGTACAGAGATCTTTCTTCATATGTGCTGACTGGTGCTATTAATAGTAGGGTGACTCACTCCGAGAAATTGAATAATAAATTAGAAAGACTCATACGAAATAGTACATGGAATAATTTAGGATTGGAAAATAACGTTTTGAATTTATCGAACCGTCCACTCACAGTGAATGAGCAAACAGCTCTGAATCTAGGTATCTCTTTTGCTATGAAACCCGGACGGGAAAGTCATTTTGATTATGTGGTGGCCTTCGATAAACATTTCTCAAAAAACAATTTTGAAAAAGATGAAACTTGCCTAAAAGGAATCTTGTTAAATGCATTAGAACAAAGTAACAGTAAAAATCCGCTTCCCAGAAGGTTTCATAATGCAATTTTTTCATTAAACAAAACCGATAACATCATCATCACAAAATCGGATAAAAGACGGAAAAATAGTCATTCTTGATAAAGAGACGTATGTCAACAAAGTTCAACAACTCTTAAACGATGACACTACATATGAAAAGCTACAAAAGATCCCCGTAACTCTGTTGCTCCGGAGTTTTTCAAATCCGTAAGAAAAATCGGAAATAATAAAAAAGATATCGAGGTCTTAGAAAAATTCAAAGTCATGAACCCTTCGTTGCCATATTTTACGGGCTCCCAAAAACTCATAAGGACGGTATTCCCTTACGCCAATCGTTTCATGTAAAGGGTCATTTATATATAATATATCAAAATGGTTAGCAGACTTGCTGTCTCCCTTTCTAGGGAGCTTTTCTTCAGCTCATATTAAGCATGCAGAGGACTTCATCCAGAAATTCAATAGATTAAATATCCCCGTAAACAATGTAAAACTCTAGAGTCTTGACGTAGAATCCCTATTTACAAAGGTCCCGATCAACGACGTATTAGGTTTCTTGAAGGAAAAATTAATCCCTTACGAAGATCACTTCCCCCTCGGTATTGAAAAAACAATTAAGTTAATTAAACTAAGCGTGTCAAATAACGTTTTCTCTTTCAATGGAAATTTTTACAAACAGAAATTTGGTTGTAGTATGGGCAGCCCGTTATCTCCAATTTTAGCTAACCTCTACATGGAATACTTTGAAACAGAAATTTTAACAACAATTAAACCTACGAACATGGTTTGGCAACGCTATGTTGATGACATTTTCACATATTGGGATGATAGCTGGGGAGATTTCAATATATTTTTCAATAATCTAAATTCCCTAGTCCCTAGCATAAAATTTAAAACTGAATGGGAAAAAGATGGAAAATTAGCTTTTTTGGACATACTAATTATAAGGGAATCGACGGGGTATAATTTCACTGTGTATAGAAAACCAACTTTCTCTATTTCCTACATTCATTTCTTTAGTTATCACGACATTTCTGTAAAAATTGGAGTAGCTTGCAATCTATTTCTTAGATGTTTGAGAATCTGTTCCCCAGCGCTACCTAAATAAAGAATTTGAAATCATCCGTAAACAACTCGCCCAGCTATTGTACCCGACGTATGTCATAGAAAAGGCCAATCAACAAGCCAACACGATATATTATAAAGATCATGATGTTACTAACCAAAGAGATTTTAAAAATAAGATAAAACTCCCATATATAGAAGGTATTAAAAATATAACAAATCATATCAAAACTGAGAACCCCTTTGTTTTTTCATATCCAAAGACCATAGGAAGCGCCCCTTATTAATGTTTATCAAAATAAAAGAGAAATAGAAGCCGGCGTTTACAAAATACCATGTAGGGACTGTGAAAAAGTGTACGTTGGGCAAACTGGCCGTTCGCTATCTCAAAGATTATCCGAACACAAAAGATCTGTTAGATATGGGTATGAAAACTCGGGGATTTTCATTCACCTTAGGGATTTAGGGCACCAGATTAACTGGAGTGAGTCGTCTTTGCTTTTTAAGAGTACCTGTCCGTACAGAAGGAAAATCCTGGAATCAGCCATCATAAATCAATCAAACACAAATAAACCTATCTGGGGGCCAATGGAAAGCTGACACAGTGGACAATACTCTTCTCAACCCTATCATTAAGAAGATAATCCACGGAGACCGACCACCAGACATGCATCAGAGGTCAAGACTTCCTCCAAGCGGCTCAAACAATAAGAACACGCACCTGGATGTAATTAAATTTGGCTAATCCTTCCAGCAATTATAACAACTATAGAACAATTGAACACACCCTTTTGCTTTCATATATAAACCGTCACTCTCCACTGTATTCCTTACTTTTACTTCACATCCTGAAGAGGGTCGATGTTTATTGACCGAAATATAGTGTGATTTATTCATATTTCCTGTGTTTCTTTTATGGGCCTTTTTGAAAAAACATGTTAAACTGTTCGATTACAGTTATAAATAAGACATATATATATATATATATATATATAAACCCATATATTTATGTATAAGAGAGAGAGAGAGAGAGAGAGAGAGAGAGAGAGAAAGAGAGAGAGAGAGAATGTTAATTTTGGATAATTCAATATAATCACCTAATAATCTACAGAGAGAGAGAGAGAGAGAGAGAGAGAGAGAGAGAGAATATTAACTTGGGATTTCTTAATTTAAACACCTAAGAATCTACAGAGAGAGAGGAGAGAGAGAGAGAGAGAGAGAGAGAATATTAACTTGGGATTTCTTAATTTAAACACCTAAGAATCTACATGGAGAGAGAGAGAGAGAGAGAGAGAGAGAGAGAGAGAGAGAGAATGTTAAATTTGGATTTTACATTATAAAAACCTACAGGAAACCAAACACTAAGAAAGAATAATGAAAAAAAAATGCAGAATTCGAAACAGCAAAACACTCGCGGTGAATAAT
>NC_090750.1:91023683-91043683 GCF_036898095.1 Palaemon carinicauda
TTATCCATCCCAGTTGTATTAATTTATCTCCCAATTAGGGAAATCGTCAGACTATCAAAACCTGAGGCTGGATCACTCGCAAACAAATAAAATTAAATCTGGATAAGCAAAGATCAGAAGTCATGCTCTCTGTGCTAAACCCCAAGGAAGACTGGCATAGCCCCTTGGACCCCAAAGGACCCCACCCAACAACCACTCTCCTCCTCCTCCTCATGGAAATTTCATTAGCATACTGGTAATTGCATCGGTAATTTCATTTTCCCTTTATTAAATGACGTTTGAAATCTTTACGAATATGATTGCCATTCGAATTTAATAACCATCATAACTATCATGAATTTTAGTAAATGGTTTCCGGGAATTTCTCGTTTGAGAGGGATGAGGCAACGAACAGCGCCCCGTTTTCAGGGGAATTTCTCGTTGGAGAACGATGAGTCAACAAACAGCACCCCGTTTCCCGGGAATTATTCGTTAGAGTACGATGAGGCTACGAACAGCGCCCCATTTCAGGGGAATTTTCCGTTAGGGAACGATGAGGCAACGAGCAGCCCCCCGTTTCCCGGGAATATTTTGCTAGAGAACGATGAGGCAAGGAACAGCGCCCCGTTTCAGGGGAATTTCTCGTTAGAGAACGATGAGGCAATGAACAGCACCCCGTTTCCCGGGAATTTTTTGCTAGAGAACGATGAGGCAACGAACAGCGCGATCGTTTCAGGGGAATTTCTCGTTAGAGAATGATGAGGTAACGAACAGCGCCCCGTTTCAGGGGAATTTTTCGTTAGAGAACGATGAGGCAAGGAACAGCGCCCCGTTTCCCGGGAATTCTTTTCTAGAGAACGATAAGACAACGAACAGCGCGATTGTTTCTGGGGAATTTCTCGTTAGAGAACGATGAGGCAACGAACAGCACGATTGTTTCAGGGGTATTTCTCATTAGAGAAGGATGAGGCAAGGAACAGCGCCCCATTTCAGGGGAATTTCTCGTTAGAGAACAATGAGGCAAGGAACAGCGCCCCGTTTCCCGGGAATTTTTCTTTAGAGAACGATGAGGCAACGAACAGCGCCCCGTTTCCCGGGAATTTTTTGCTAGAGAATGATGATGCAACGAACGGCGCCCCGTTTCCCGGGAATTTCTTGTTAGAGAACGATGAGGTAACGAACAGCGCCCCATTTCAGGGGAATTTCTCGTTAGAGAACAATGAGGCAATGAACAGTGCCCCGTTTCCCGGGAATTTTTCTTTAGAGAATGATGAGGCACGAACAGCGCCCCGTTTCCCGGGAATTTTTTGCTAGAGAACGATGATGCAACGAACGGCGCCCCGTTTCCCGGGTATTTCTTGTTAGAGAACGATGAGGTAACGAACAGCGCCCCATTTCAGGGGAATTTCTCATTAGAGAACAAAGGGGCAACGAACAGCACCCGGTTTTAGGGGAATTTCTCGTTAGAGAACAATGAGGCAACGAACAATGGCCCGTTTCAGGGGAATTTCTCATCAGAGAACAATGAAGCAACGAACAGCGCCCCGTTTCCCGGGAATTTCTCGTTTGAGAACGATGAAGCAACGAGCAGCGCCCTCTTTCAAGGGAATTTCTCGTTAGAGAATGATGAGGCAACGAACAGCGCCCCGTTTCCTGGGAATTTCTCGTTAGAGAACGATGAGGCAACGAACAGCGCCCTGTTTCAGGGGAATTTCACGTTAGAGAACCATGTGGCAACGAACAGCGCCCCGTTTCCCGGGAATTTCTCGTTAGAGAACAATGAGGCAACAAGCGGCGCCCCGTTTCCCGGTATTTTTCGTTAGAGAACGATGAGGCAATGAACAGCCCCCCTTTTCCGGGAATTATTTTCTAGGGAACGATGAGGCAACGAACGGCGCCCCATTTCCCGGGAATTTCTCGTTAGAGAATGATGAGGCAACGAACAGCGCCCCATTTCAGGGGAATTTCTCGTTAGAAAATGATGAGGCAACGAACAGCGCCCCATTTCAGGGGAATTTCTCGTTAGAGAACGATGAGGCAACGAACAGCGCCCCGTTTCCCGGGAATTTATCGTTAGAGAACGACAAGGCAACGAACAGCGCCCCGTTTCAGGGGAATTTCTCGTTAGAGAACGATGAGGCAACGAACAACGGCCCGTTTCAGGGGAATTTCTCGTTAGAGAACGATGAGGCAACGAACAGCGCCCCGTTTCAGGGGAATTTCTCGTTAGAGAACAATGAGGCAACGAACAGCGCCCCGTTTCAGGGGAATTTCTCGTTAGAGAACGATGAGGCAACGAACAACGGCCCGTTTTAGGGGAATTTCTAGTTAGAGAACAATGAGGCAACGAACGGCGCCCCGTTTTAGGGGAACTTCTCGTTTGAGAACGATGAAGCAACGAATAACGGGCCGTTTCAGGGGAATTTCTCGTTAGAGAATGATGAAGCAACGAGCAGCGCCCTGTTTCAGGGGAATTTCTCGTTAGG
Organism: Palaemon carinicauda; assembly: GCF_036898095.1. Lineage (NCBI taxonomy): Eukaryota > Metazoa > Arthropoda > Malacostraca > Decapoda > Palaemonidae > Palaemon > Palaemon carinicauda. The sequence continues at coordinate 91,026,149 of NC_090750.1, forward strand.
GAACGATGAGGCAACGAACAGCGCCCTGTTTCAGGGGAATTTCTCGTTAGAGAACGATGAGGCAATGAACAGCGCCCCATTTCAGGGGAATTTCTCGTTAGAGAACGATGAGGCAATGAGCAGCGCTCTGTTTCAGGGGAATTTTTCGTTTTAGAACGATGAGGCAACGAACAGCAGCCCGTTTCAGGGGAATTTATCGTTAGAGAACGATGAGGCAACGAACAACGGCCGTTATCAGGGGAATTTCTCATTAGAGAACGATGAGGCAACGAACAGCGCCCCGTTTCAGTAGAATTTCTCGTTAGAAACGATGAGGCAACAAACACCACCCTGTTTCAGAAGAATTTCTCGTTAGAGAACGATGAGGCAAGGAACAGTGCCCCGATTCCCGAGAATTTATCGTTAGAGAACGATGAGGCAACAAACAGCGCCCTGTTTCAGGGGAATTTCTTGTTAGAGAACGATGAGGCAACGAATAACGGCCCGTTTAAGGGGAATTTCTCGTTAGAGAACGATGAGGCAACAAACAGCGCCTCGTTTCAGTAGAATTTCTCGTTAGAGAACAATGAGGCAATGAACAGTTCACCCCGTTTCCCGGGAATTTCTCGTTAGAGAATGATGAGGCAACGAACAGCGCCCTGTTTCCCGGGAATTTCTCGTTTGAGAACGATAAGGCAACGAACAGCACCCCGTTTCCCGGGAATTTCTCGTTAGAGAACGATGAGGCAACGAACAGCACCCCGTTTCAAGGGCTTGTTCAATCTGGGGGGAAAAACTATAGAGGATAAAGAGAATTGCATGATGTTAAACTTTTGAGGCAAGGTTGTATAACAACAACAACAACAATAACAATCTGGGTGGAAAAACTATGGAGGATAAAGAGAGTTGCATGATGCAAATCTTGGAGGCAAGGTCGTATAACAACAACAACAACAAAAATCATCGGAAAAATCTATAAAGGATAAAGAGAGTTACATGATGCAAAGATTGGAAGTAAGGTCGTATAACAACAACAGCAACAACAACAACAACAACAACAATTTGTGGAAAAAACTATAGAGGATAAAGAGAGTTGCGTCCTCTTGTTTATTCTTAAGTTCCTTCTTTGTCAAACTCTTTCCTGCTGTAGTTTACCCATTATTTATATCCCACTTTTTTTTTTCCTTTTTCTTACACATCTCCACTTCTCCAACCGTCATTTGCATCCTTTCAACAAATATCCTAAAAGAAGCAAGGATCAAACAAGGTCCTCAACAGGGTTAAAAGCACTCAGGACCTCTTACCCACGCAAGGCAAACTCCTTTCCTTCTATGCATCCCCAATTTCCTCGCACGACCAATGCTCTATAAAACACTTTTACCCCAAAAGACTTCTCACAGCCGATGGTAGTACAGGTGGCTTCATTAATTCTGGTACACTTCAGGGAAAGCTAAGGAGATGCATGACAGCTGTACTTTGCTATAGGCAACGCTGTGCTTAGGAAAAGAGAGATTGTTTTCAACGCTGCCTGTTCAACAAAGTGACTGAGATTGTAAATATGTGATTAAAATAATCTTTATTAATTTTACAAAGGACTGTTTATAAAAATATTGCTATTTATCTAACAGCATTTTGAAATATTTATAGAAATGCTTTTGACAGCTGTAGACTGCAGTAAGTAACGCTGTGCATAGTAGAAGAGAGACTCCTTTCAACGCTGCCTGTACAACAAAGTGGCTGAGCTTAAAAATATGCGATAAATTTTTTTTTTATTGATTTTACAAAGGGCTGTTTATGAAAAATGTTGTTATTTATTTAACACTGCCTGTACAATAAAGTGCCCGAGCTTGTAAATATGTGATTAAAATGATTTCTATTAATTTTACGAAAGGCTGTTTATAGAAATATTGTTATTTATCTAACAACAATTCACAAAATTTATAAAAATTATTTTGATCACGTGTTTACAAGCTCAGTTACTTTCTTTTACAGCTCAGGTAGCATTGCCAGCAGTTTCTCTAATGCTAAACAGCATTACCTGCTACAGTGTACAGCTGTCAGACATCATCTTCGCTTCCCCTGAAGTGTACTGGAATTAATGAAGCCAACAGTACTATCTCACCCAAAAGGGTACCTTTTGGCTTCTTAATAGACCCTCTCACATACACCTATCACGCCAAGAAGAAACTCCCTGCTCCGTTAAAGTGACAGAGTAGAAACGCCCCACTTCGCGCTTCAGTGACTCAGAGCTTACGTTTCACATTACGAGTGTTAAAAAAAAAATGAAAATATAAAACCTCCGAGAAGAATTCACTTCGGGACTGATCTTTACATCTCGCAGAAGTAGGTCAAAGGAGGTAAGGTTGCTACTGAGACTAGCTTAAATGTTTAAAGGCCTCTCTTGAATAGCAGAGGCAAGGGGCAGTGACATTGCCCTTTCAAGCAGGATAATGCCTTAGAGACTGGGATTGGTCTTTGTATCTCGCAGAAGTAGGTCAAAGGAGGTATGGTTGCTACTGAGACTAGCTTAAATGTTTAAAGGCCGCTCATGAATGGCAGAGGCAAGGAACGGTGATATTGCCCTTACAAGCAGTATAATGCCCTAGAGCCTGACCGTATTACATATGATCAGCGCCTAAGCCCCATCTCCACAAAAGCTAGGACCAAGGAGGACCAGGAAATGGCTGCTGATGAATCAGCAGATAGACCTATAGGCTCTCCCAAACACTCCCTCCTTAGCTCGCAAGGATTGTGAGGTTGCAGCGACTAAATGAACTAACGAGTTTGTGCGGGACTCGAACCCCAGTCTGGCAATCACCAGGCAAGGACTCTACCACCAGACCACCACAACACTTCTTCTAGATCTGTTGGCTTGTGGATCAATGAGACAGATTGTCGTTTTCACTAGACAGTTGCAGTACACTTAAAAAAATTGCCGTAAAAAAACGGTAAAAATCCCAGACTAAATGTTGCCAGGCATTTACCGTTTTCAAAACGAATTTACTAACGTAAAGGAGTGATATTACGGTTACCAACCCGTAAAACATTATAACAAAGTATAGTGAAATTACGGTCGCTTGTATCTTTACTGAAATACGGCTAAGAACAGTATATTTTCATGGAGAATTCCTGATAAAAATCCGGTTTTTTTTAACAGTGAAGTCTACATTTTTTTCAGGTCTATTATTAGACAATTAATGTTTCTTACGGTAATTAGAAGTAGTTTATACTTTTTACAGTTAAGCCTATGTAGATCAATGTGACATTGTCATTTTCACTAGACAATTGCAGTAATCTACATGTTTAAAAATTTATATCTTCTAGTTTATAGGTCTATTATCAAACATTTGCTGTTTCATATGGTAGTTAATATTACTTTATACCTTTTTCAGTGAAGCTATGTAAAATATTGACGATTATACAAGCCAGTTACTGTCTCTAAAGTAATTTTTCATTTATTTCAGCCATCTGACCTCCTTTTGATCCTTAGCACTTGCTCAAGACCAATAAGTTAAAGGCTCAGATGACGTTTGGCTTTTAGCAAGACATGACCGTTAATCAAACAATTTTTTTTTTTTTCCTAATCAGGGCTTAGTAGCGTCATGAATGAATGAACTCGAATGGCTCATTTAATTTGATTATTCATTGATTTATGAAGATCGAATACTTCAGTCCAATAGGGTGGCTGTATGGTAACGTCCCTGACTGGTGAACACCAGATTGAGGTTCCAGTCCCGCTCAAACTCGTTAAGTTTCTTTGATCGCCGCAACCTCACCATTCTTGTGAGCTACGGATGGGGTATTTAGGGAAGCCTATAGGTCTATCTGCTGAGTCATCAGCAGCCATTGTCTGGCCCTCTTTGGCTCTAGCTTGGGTGGAGAGGGGGGCTTGGGTGCTGATCATATGTATATATGGTCTGTCTCTAGGGGATTGCCCTGTCCTCGATAGGGCGATGCCACTGAGCGGCCTTTAAACTTCTAAGAGCTATTTGAAGATTAATGCATATCTACAGAATATTTTTTAATTAACTTTTTTTTTTTTTGTAGAAATTATGTGGTCTTCAAGAACACTCTTTATAATCAACGACTCTCATTTCTTTAAAGAAATGATAAAAAAAAGATGATTATGCTCATTACTCCATCTCGGGATCATGATGACTTGTTTTTGTAGTAAAATCATTTCTACTGAATGCCCAAGACCATTTTGTTGCCACTCTTACAGACGTTCAGAATCTCTCTCTCTCTCTCTCTCTCTCTCTCTCTCTCTCTCTCTTGATTTCTCCCTCTTTCGCTTTCTTTCTCTCTCTCTTTCTTTCTCTTTCTCTCTATCTATCTATCTCTTCCTCTCTTTCTCTCTCTCTCCTCTCTCTCTCTCTCTCTCTCTCTCTCTACCCCCAGTTCTTTCTGCTTTGTAATGACCTCTTACGTATATCATAGGAAGCTGGCAACCGTACCACATGGATTAGTCATAAATGAGATACGGCGGGGTGCCTCTATGTGTGTGTGTGTGTGTGTGTGTGTGTGTGTGTGTGTGTGTGTGTGAGAGAGAGAGAGAGAGAGAGAGAGAGAGAGAGAGAGAGAGAGAGAGAGAGAGAGAGAGAGAGAGAGAGAGTCTCATTTGGTGGTGGTGGAAGAAGAGGGGAGAGAGAAGTAATGAGGAGAAGAAGGCATTGCCAAGGTAAACAGACGACGTTCGGAAATTCCTCGAATATGAGTGGCGGAGTTATATCTAGTACAGAAAGGAGCTCTAGGCCGAGTGATGAAATCGACGCGCTGAGCGATCCGTTCTGGGAAAGCGGGAATGATACCGATGTTGTTTCAAAGGTTTTCGCCGATTTGATTATGCGTTTAGCTGAATTATTTATGAGTAAAGTCATGTTTTTTTTAAAAGGAGTTTTGTAGAGATTCTACGCTGTGAAAATCATTAAAGATAACTTCATTCTTTTGATAATTTAAATAATTATGATAGTAATAATAATATAGAATAAGTAACGTTATAAAGTCGAAATTTTAATTGTATGTGTTAATAAGCATCCATGAGATAGCTATGACATATCTAGTTATAAGGAGTATATGACGTCATTGTGATAAAGACTATATACTGATTAAATATTCATGTTCAACTAAGGCATTACCACCCAAAGAAGTACCTAAAGGTAGAGGAGATTTTTGTAAAGGGTTGTGGACCCCTTGGTAAGACGATATGTTCCACGAATAGCCTCTCTGATGCCAGTGGTTAGAGATGCTTTACCAATGGTTTAACGGTTTAATGGGCGGCCATGAATGGCAGAAGCAAGGGACAGTGATATTGCTCTATCAAGCAGGACAATGCCCTAGAGACTGACCATTTATGTGATCAGTGCCCAAGCCCCCTCTCCAACAAATCTAGGACCAAGGAGGGCCAGGCCATGGCTGCTGATGACTCAGCAGGTAGACCTATAGGCTTCCCCAAAACCCCCCATCCTTAGCTCTCAAGGATGGTGACGTTACAGCAACCAAAGGAACTAACGAGTTTGAGCGGGACTCTAACCCCAGTCTGGCGATCACCAGTCAGGGACGTTACCACTTCGGCCACCACAACTCTGTGGTGGTGGAGGAATTATTTTTCCCCAAAATAGTTGTGATTATCTATTATCTATTATCTATTAAAGTCAAAATGAATTTTCATCTAATTTCTGAAAATTTTAGGTAATTTCTCAAAATTTCCCATTTCTAGTCTTACTTATTTGATATAAAAGCTCTCAACATCTAAGAATTGAAATTATCCACTAAAAGATTTAACTAAAATTCCGAACTGAAGAAAAATCATTGGTTCTAAAAGCCTTTTATTTCAGATTTCCATTTATATTTTTCCAGATGAGCTTTATTGAAATAATATTTTTAGCAATATCTTCCCAAATTGTCTTTATTAAATTTCCGGATCTTGTTCGCAAATTACGAAAAGGTAATTTGTGTAAGATTACATTTGTAAAACTACTAAATGGAACAATTATCTTTCTTAAATACCACGGTGTTGTCCACAATTTACGAAAACGTAATTTGTCTAAAATTAAATTTGTAAAACTACTAGAAAAAAAAAATACCTTTCTTAAATACCACGATGTTATTCGCAATTTACGAAAAAAGTAATTTGTCTAAAATTACATTTGTAAAATTACTAAATAAAAAAAATACTTTAAATTTCCCCGATCTTATCCGCGATTTACGAGAAAAAGTAATTCCTCTAAAATTACATTTGTAAAACCACTAAATTAAAAAAAATATTTTAATTTTCCCGATCTTATCCGTGATTTATAAAAAGTAATTCCTCTAAAATTACATTTGTAAATCCACTAAATTAAAAAAATTATTTTATTTTTCCCGATCTTATCCGCAATTTATGAAAAAGTAATTTCTCTAAAATTACATTTGTAAATCCACTAAATAAAAAAAAATACTTTAATTTTCCCGATCTTATCCGCGATTTATGAAAAAGTAATTTCTCTAAAATTACATTTGTAAAACCACTAAATAAAAAAAACTACTTTAAATTTCCCGATCTTATCAGCGATTTACGAAAAAAGTAATTCCTCTAAAATTACATTTGTAAAACCACTAAATTAAGAAAATACTTTAATTTTCCCGATCTTATCCGCGATTTACGAAAAAGGTAATTTCTATAAAAATACATTTGTAAAGCCGCTATGAAAAAAAAAATACTTTAAATTTCCCGATCTTATCCGTAATTTACGAAAAAAGTAATTTTGTTATAATTACATTGGTAAAAAAAAATTACCTTTCCTAAATACCACGATTTAGGAAAAGGCAAAATTTTTCTAGAACGTACATTCTCTAACCCTAAATTAATTCTAATCTGGTTTCGACTTTGCGATGCCTTGATTCCATTCTCCATTCGCTCACGATTTAAGACCACAAACGTCTCACACAAAAATTCCACAAAGCCCCCATCCCCCCCACTGAAAATGGCTTAAAATAAAAAAAAAAAAAAAAAAACCCTAAGAAAACAAGTTGAATTTAATACCGTTGAAGAAATGCAAATTTCTTTCAAGGCGGAAGTTTAATTTCTGTTGATATGTTTTCGTAATTACTTGAGCGCAAGAAAGACAGAGAGATTCGTGTAGTCTGGAGAAATAAAATATTTATGTAAATCAGCAGAAAATTCTTCCAAGGCTTCCCGCGTTCACACATGTGTTAAGAGTTTTATTTTTTTAGAGTAAAATTTCTTATTTCCTCTTTCCCCCCCGAGACGACATTGAGGTATGCCAGAAATTCTCTAATTTTTTTTTTTTTTTTTTTTTTTGTAAAGTACAATATCATTTTCTTAATGGCCGCTCATGAATGGCAGAGGCAAGGGGCAGTGACACTGCTCCCTTGAGCAGGGCAATGCCCTAGAGACTGACCATAGGAAACATTGAGGTATTCCAGAATTTTTTTTTTTTCTTGTAAATTTAGATATCATTTTATTAATGGCCGTTCGTGAATGGCAAAGCCAAGGGGCAGTGACACTGCCCTAGAAAGCAGGACAATGCCCTATAGACAGACTGACCATATACCATATATGCATATGATCAGCGCCCAAGCCCCCTTTCAACACAAGCTAGGACCAAGGAGGGCCAGGCAAAGGCTGCTGATGAGCTCAGCAGGTAGACCAATAGGCTCTCCTAAAACCCCTATCCTTAGCTCACAAGGATGGTGAGGTTACAGCGACAAAAGGAACTGATGAGTTTGAGCGGGACTTGAACCCCAGTCTGGCGATTACAATAGAATATATCATCACCATCAGCCATTACTAGTCCACTGCAGGACAAAAGCCTCAGACATGTCTTGTATTCATGTCTGGGATTTGGCTAATTTTCATCACCATGCTGGACATTGCGGATTGGTGATAGTGGGAGACTTTTGTCTAATCGCTTACAGCAAACCAACCTAGTATGGGCGTTTCTGATTTATACAGCTTCGTTGGTCATAGCGATACACAAATCCTTTCACCACGTTAAGGTATTCCCACCGAGAAAGAGCTGTAAAAGACTATATAACGGTATAGATATATCTAACTATGTACTAATATTAAAACTATCGACTGGATTTCTTTAAATTCAATAAACTAACAATAGATCTTAAACATCGTTGAAATTAAAATTCTAACTAAACTATGACAATTTTTGATATCTTCATATAATAATTCACATCGCAATTAATACCAAATATAACAGAGAGAGAGAGAGAGAGAGGAGAGAGAGAGAGGAGAGAGAGAGAGAGAGAGAGAGAGAGGAGAGAGAGAGAGAGAGAGAGAGAGAGAGAGAGAGAGAGAGAGGCATAATTATGAGAGATGAAAAATAAATCATAAAAGAAAAATTCCAACTGAACTAAGACAATTTTGATATCTTCATATTATAATTTACATCGCAATTAATACCAAATATGCTACATGGAGAGAGAGAGAGAGAGAGGAGAGAGAGAGAGAGGAGAGAGAGAGAGAGAGAGAGAGAGGAGAGAGAGAGAGAGGTCGATATTATGAGAGATGAAAAATAAATCATAAAAGAAAAATTCCAACTGAACTAAGACAATTTTGATATCTTCATATTATAATTTACATCATAATTAATATCAAATATACCCCACGGAGAGAGAGAGAGAGAGAGAGAGAGAGAGAGAGAGAGAGAGGAGAGAGAGAGAGAGAGAGAGAGAGAGAGAGAGAGAGAGAGTGAGAGAGAGAGAGAGAGAGGCATATTATGTGAGATGAAAAAAATATGATAAATGGGGTCGCTGTATACACATTATTCTTTTTATATCTTCAATCCCGAGAAGCGATAAAAGAGAGAGAGAGAGAGAGAGAGAGAGAGAGAGAGAGAGAGAGAGAGAGAGAGAGAGAGAGAGAGAGAGAGAGAGAGAGAGAGAGAGAGAGTTTTAGTTTAAGCCAGTCTGTAGATCTTTTAATAATATGATTAAGAGAGAGAGTATTTTTTATTTTGTTAATCATATTATTAAAAGATCTACAGACTGGCTTAATCTAAAACTCTCTCTCTCTCTCTCTCCTCTCTCTCTCTCTCTCTCTCTCTCTCTCTCTCTCTCTCTCTCTCTCTCTCTCAATTTTATTTCCAAACTATTCCACAGACTAGTATCCGGTTCGGTTAGGAACTAGCGGTAAATGTAGACATAAAATATTTACGAGACCGAAGCTTCCAGTATTCTCTAAGCCATCGTTGGCCACAATAGCTTAGTTCCATATCAAAGTACTTGTTCCTTTGAGGAACTGCGTTGTTAACAGCCACAAGGGAGAGAGAGAGAGAAGAGAGAGAGAGAGAGAGAGAGAGAGAGAGAGCAATGTGTGGAAATTAAATCGAAGGGTATAATTATTATTGTTCATTCGGGAATCTTAAGATTTCTTTAGTTTAATGTACGGAATTGTGGCTTCAAAGAACTGTTACCGGTAGTTGAATTATTATTATTATTATTATTATTATTATTATTGTTGTTGTTGTTGTTGTTTGCCATACTTATTTTACAATTCTTCATGTGAAATTTATATTGCCAATCCTTATTTACATTTCATGATTATTATTATTATTATTATTATTATTATTATTATTATCATTATTATTATTATTATTATTATTATTATTATTATTATTATTATTATCATTATTATTATTATTGTTGTTGTTGTTGTTGTTGTTGTTGTTGTTGTTGTACACTATACTTATTTTACAAATCTTCATGTGAAATTTGTATTGGCAATTCTTATTTACATTTCATTATTATAATTATTATCATCATTATTATCATTGTTGTTGTTGTTGTTGTTGTTGTTTACTATACTTATTTTACAAATCTTCATGTGAAATTTATATTGGCAATCCTTATTTACATTTCATTATTATTATTATTATTATTATTATTATTATTATTATTATTATTATTATTATTATTACAATCTAGGCTATAACCCTAGTGGAAAAGCAAGATACTATAAGCCCAAGGTCTCCAACAGGGAAAAAATAGCAGAATAATCGAAGAAGGGTGTTTTCTGCTTCAATAATTATAGCCAGTTTTTTTTTTTTTTTTTTTCAAGAATTTTTGGTTATTGCAACATGAAAAATTTTCATCGACGTATTCTCCTCTTAGTACTCGAGTGCCATACGTTATTGAGATCATAATGAGGTGTAGATGGAGGTGGTTTTTTGATGCTCTTCGCACTCCCCAAGAGAGATTAGTTCACCAAACTTTCGACTGGGCTCCACAAAGCACTAGAAGAGTTGGAAGACCCAGGCCTACATGGCTGAGGACTATGAAGCGTGAATTAGATGATGAATGAAGTAGTATTGACTTAACCCTTTTACCCCCAAAGGACGTACTGGTACGTTTCACAAAACTCACCCCTTTACCCCCCATGGACGTACTGGTACGTCCTTGCAAAAAACTGCTATTTAAATTTTTTTTTTTTGCATATTTCTGATGATATTTTGAGAAACTTCAGGCATTTTCCAAGAGAATGAGACCAATCTGACCTCTCTATGACGAAAATTAAGGCTGTTAGAGCAATTTAAGAAAAATATACTGCAAAATGTGCTTGAAAAAAAAAATAACCCCTGGGGGTTAAGGGCTGGAAATTTCCAAATAGTCTGGGGGTATTAAAAGCTCAAGATAGAGTTGACTAGGGAAATGTAACCGAGGCCCATTGCGTCAATAATCGTAGGAGGAGATGATGAAGATTTTTCTTTCAGAAACGAAGCTTGATTCGGGCAGCAATAGCTTTTTTGGGGGAAAAGAAGAAGAGAAAATATGCATGTATCAGCTTTTGCCGATCCTGGATCATTGGGATAGACTCTTCATGTCTACATTCTAATTATGCTAATGGAGCATAGGCACATTGCAATCTTCTCTTCATTGTTGAACTTTCTTTCGTGTGTTTTGATTTTTCCTTTTCTTATTTTCTCTGGATATAGGGTAACATTAGCTGTAGGATGTTCATCCTATGTGCTCCTGCATTTACGTAGAAATAGGACCCTTGCTTGAGGTTACACTTGGTCACACTATTCTATCTTGTTTCTCTTCCTTTTGTTATTTTAAAGTTTTTATAGTTAATATATGAAAGATTTATTTCAATGTTATTATTGTTCTTAAACTCCGTGTAGGTTTTCCATATTTCCTTTCCTCACTGGGCTATTTTTCATGTTGGAGCCCTCGGGCTTATAGCATCCTGCTTTTTCAACTAGGGTTGTATCTTAGCAAGAAGTAATAATAATAATAATAATAATAAGGCCGTTCATGAATGTATCAAGCAGAACAATGCCCTAGAGACTGACCATATATACATATGATCAGCGCCCAAGCCCCCTCTCTACTAAGGCTAGGACCAAGGAGGGCCAGGCAATGGCTACTGATGACTCAGCAGATGGACCTATGCAATAGGCTCCCCTAAACCCCCATCCTTCGCTCACAAGGATGGTGAGGTTGCAGCGACTAAAGAAACTAACTAGTTTGAGCGGGACTCGAACCCCAGTCTGGCCTTCACCAGTCAGTCCACGTAGAAATAGGACCCTTTTTATTAATCAGAAATTCTTCGTAAAAATATTCTGTTCTCCGCCATATTACAGAGAAATACAATATTCTGTTCTCCGCCATATTACAGAGAAATACAGATTTTTATAATTTTTTCAACGGCAAATTTCAACAGTGCACTGTTAAAAAACCATAATTCCAATCGGAAATTCTTCGTAAAAATATACTGTTCTCAGCCATATTTCAATAAAATACAGGGGACCGTAATTTTTACCTTACTTTGTTATTATCTTTTACGGGTTGGTGACCGTAATATCACTTCTTTACGTCAATATATTAATTTTTAAAATGGTAAATACCTGGCAACATTTATTCTAGGATTTTTACAATTTCTTTTTTATTTTACTTCAAATTTTCAACAGCTAAGGCTACGTCAGTGTACCGGAATTAATGAAGCCGGCTGTACTACACACTGTTTGAAATTTGAAGTAAAAAAAAAAAAGAAATTGTAAAAATCCGAGAATAAATTAATAAAAAGGAAACTGTTTCGAAATGGTAATTAGGCTGAAAAACTAATCAAATGATCATGAGATGGTAATAAACATGTCATAATGGATCCATACTTGACCTGTTAGATTTGTGTTGTTAATTATTTCAGTAAAGGTGATGAAAATATAATTGGAGGAGACTTTGTAGTTTGTTGGGACAGAGTGAAAAATCACATTTTACAGACACAAGAACATCACCTAACCTAACCTAAACTAACCTAACCTAACCAACCTAACCTAAGGTTCTCCACCTAACCTAAGGTTCCCCACCTAACCTAAGGTTCTCCACCTAACCTAACCTAACCTTACCTAACCTAACCTACCCTAACCTAACCAACCTAACCTAAGGTTCCCCACCTAACCTAAGATTCTCTACCTAACCTAAGGTTCTCCACCTAACTTAAGGTTCCCCACCTAACCTATGGTTCCCAACCTAACTTAAGGTTCTCCACCTAACCTAAGGTTCCCTACCTAACCTAAGGTTCTCCATAAAAACCTAATCCTACCTAACCTAACCTAACCTAACCTGAGGTTCCCCACCTAACCTAAGGTTCCCAACCTAACCTAAGGTTCCCCACCTAACCTAAGGTTCCCCACCTAACCTAAGGTTCCCCACCTAACCTAAGGTTCCCTACCTAACATAAGGTTCTCCATAAAAACCTAACCCTACCTAACCTAACCTAACCTAACCTAAGGTTCCCCACCTAACCTAAGGTTCCCCGCCTAACCTAAGGTTCCCAACCTAACCTAAGGTTCTCCACCTAACCTGAGGTTCTCCACCTAACCTAACCTAGGAGCCGTATCCATAGACTGCTGTACTCTTATCTTACCCTGTCCCAACGAACTACATTCACCCCTAATTGGATTACATCAAAGCTTAAAGTGGAGAGTAAATTACGCCTTGTTTAATTGTACGTCTGTCATTACTCCCAATAAATATCTCAGAATGAGGAAAAACTTATAAATATCTAGGAATATTATAAAAAAAACTCATAAAGATCTAGGAATATTATGCAAAAACTTATAAAGATCTAGGAATGTTATGAAAAAAATCATAAAGATCTAGGAATATTATGAAAAACTTATAAAGATCTCGGAATATTATGAAAACACTTGTAAAGATCTCGGAATATTATTAAAAAACTCATAAAGATCTAGGAATATTATGAAAATCTTATAAAGATCTCGGAATATTATGAAAAAACTCATAAAGATCTCGGAATATTATCAAGAAACTTAGAAAGATCTAGGAATATTATGATAAACTTATAAATATCTAGGAAAATTATGAAAAAATTTATAAATATCTAGGAATATTATGAAAAAACTTATAAAGATCTGGGAATATTATGAAAAAAACTCATAAAGATCTCGGAATGTTATGAAAAACCCATAAAGATCTAGGAATGTTATGAAAAACATAACTCAAAATAATATGAAAAAAAATATAAATATGTCAGAATATGATGAAAAACCAAAAATATCTTGGAATATTATGAAAAAAACATAAATAACTCAAAATATTATAAATATTATAAATATATCAGAATATTATGGAAAAACTTATAATGTCAAAATGTTATAAAAAAGAAAATTATAAATATCTTAGAATATGATAAAAAAAACCTATAAATATTTCAGAAAAATGATTAAAAAACTTATAAATATCCCACATTAGAAAAAACTTATAAATATATCAAAATATTATGAAAAAAACTAAAATATCTCAGAATATTATAAAAAAACTTATAAGAATCTCAAAATATTATTAAAAACTTATAAATATCTCAGACTATAATGAAAAAAGTGATAAATATCTCAGGATTAAAAAAAAGAAAAAAAAAAACTTATATTGTTATAAATTCGTTAAGAAGATAAACATCCGTAGCCAGGATGTTTATATAAAGTAGGTAGAAAAATGCAGCCTGAGGCTCTCTCGTTTTAAAAGTTTTCATAAAGGTAATAAACAATAAAATTGAAAATGACACTAAAGAAAAGCGAACGTGATCTTTAAGAAAAGCTGTGAGTTATCCGAATGATGGATAACGATCCTTAAGTATTATAACTGTTAGCAGAGATATGCCGAGGCATAGTGCTTTCCAGTGTAAACAGCTGTCAGTGAGATAAACACTAGAGAGGAAAAGGGTATTGAGGAACTGACAAGGTTTCCAAGGATGATGTGCAACATACCTTAATCTAGAGTGTAACCAGGATGTCTTAATGGATTTGGTGGAGGTATACTCTACTGTATAGCTCTCTTGTTCAAACAAAGTCCATCAGAATTATGAACACAAACATTTAAAGGAACAAAGGAGAACGAATGTAAGAAGCCACATGCTTGGACTCTTATCAACACCACTTAGTAAACACTAGAGAAAAAATAAGAACTGACGAGTTAAGAAGGATCTGCAACATACCTTGATCTAGACTGGAACTACGATGTCTAAATGAATCTGGTTTAGGTATAATCCTGTATAAAAGCCTTGTTTGAGCAGTCTATCCAAATTATAAACACAAACATTTAAGAGAACAATGGAGAGTGAACGTAGGGAATCAGATCACTTGACACTTTTAACATCACCACCAAGTAAACGCTGGAGAAAAAAAATTAAGATACTAAACAACTGACGAGCTTTCCAAGAAGGATCTGCAACATACCTTAATCAAGAGTGGAACCAAGATATCTAAATGGATCGGATGGGTATAGTTTGTTTGAACAAAGTCCACCAAAACTATAAACACGAACATTTAAAGTAACAATGGAGAACGAATTCAGGGAAGCCAGATTGCTCGACAGACACTCTTAACAACACCTCCAAGATAAACGCCAAGAAGGAAATGCAGAGTTTCAATTTCCCATCTGTTTATAGCTGACTGTACCTGGCGCCATACTTTACTCTCCAATGGAGAGGGGTCAGATACGAGTCTGTTTCCTTACAAAGCCTGGAGTAAAGCGGGGTTTAAACGGTCGAACAGTTCGTCGAACCCGGTTGACGAACCTGCTTTTCAAACGTTTCGAAGAGGTGGCAGACAATCACAAATGCATAAGGTTTGTGGACGATGAAGCCCCGCCCACAAAAGTTAGGATAGAACAGACTTTCTTCGAACCGTTCGAACACCCCCTTCAAACACTCGTCTGTCGAACCGCGTTCGACGAAACACTCGTCTGTCGAACCGCGTTCGACGGAGTGTTCGACCGTGTAAACTCCGATTAGTTCATTGCCAATGGGCTGTTAATAACAGGAAAATGGCTATTGGAGAGGGAAAGTTACACCTTTGCAGGTTTTCTGTTTTATCTAATGGGCTGTTTAAAGGATATTCTGAAATCTTAGATTACGACTTTTATTATCCGGCAAAGATGATAAAACATTTGAAGACTGCAATTGGGTCATTAGCAATGTTCTAGAAATATAAATAGAGAGAGAGAGAGAGAGAGAGAGAGAGAGAGAGAGAGAGAGAGAGAGATAAGGACAATGTTTGCAACCGCACTGACAACTGATAAACGATGGGGTAGTTTTGTGAGAGAGAGAGAGAGAGAGAGAGAGAGAGAGAGAGGAGGTCTCTTGACTTAGTAGACATCGGCATCAAAAGACATAAGGACAACTGATAAGCGATGGGGCAGTTTTGTGTGTGTGTGTGTGTGTGTGAGAGAGAGAGAGAGAGAGAGGAGAGAGAGAGAGAGAGAGAGAGAAGAGGTCTCTCGACTTAGTAGACATCGGTATCAAAAGACATAAGGACAACTGATAAGCGATGGGGCAGTTTTGTGTGTGTGTGTGTGAGAGAGAGAGAGAGAGAGAGAGAGAGAGAGAAAAAGAGAGAGAGAGAGATCTTGAATTAGTAGACATCGGCATGAAAAGACCTAAGGATAATGTTTGAAATCACACTGACAACTGATAAACGATGGGTTAGAGAGAGAGAGAGAGAGAGAGAGAGAGAGAGAGAGATCGAATTAAAGCAAAAAATAACACCGATTCCATCAGAGGAGCATTTTGTTAATGTAGGGCAAGGCAACATCAAAAGCAAATCTTCAGCGAACGACTTGATGAAGTTTTCGAAACAGAGATATTCCGTTTGGTCGGGAAAAGAAATATGTTGGTGGTATCACTCTCTGCGTTGCGAAATTTTTCTCTGCGGATATTCAGCCGCTCTAAAGGGAATATGATATAAATCGCGCGGAGCAATTCCAACTCTTTTGGTCAGGGGGAGGTTTGATTTCTGCGAAAATGTCTCTCATCCGGAATTTAGAGCTCAATTGTCGGATCCAACGCAGCGAACGCCTCCAATAAACAAGCGCGTTCTCGATTCGGGGATAAAGATGGCCGCCTCGCTAGTTGCGCCCAGATAAGTTTATTCCTGATATAAAGTCTGGAATTTCTAAACCGGAATCCCATCGTTGGTATTTTATGTAACGTTTATGTGATAAAAACTTCCTTCTCGAGAGGAAAAAATATGCTGTAAAAATACTAGCTTTGTGAATTAGGAGGACAAAGCTCCAGTATATTCGACGTTCGCAACGGTATTATTTTTTGCACTAATGTCAACTGTCCTGATAATTCACTCGGCGCGATTTGATTACAGTGAATTAAATACTGAAACAATAAGCTTTTATAATTCGTAATCTGGAAATGTTTTCATTAAAAACAGAGTCTAGACTCCGGATTATTCATCACAAATTAACTGATTCTAAAATAAATACTGAAAAAAGGGATGCTGTTTTTAGAGTCTGGAAAATTGCTCGGTTGCATGGGGGAGATTTTTTTCATTTTCTATTTTAATAAGAGGAAACTCAATGCATATACATATATTAATTTAAATAAATGAATGTATACATATGTATACACATATACATACATATGTATATACATCATACATATTTATGTATCTATATATGTTTAGATATAATATATATATATATATATATATATTTACTCAGATAACCCACACACACACACACACACATATATATATATATATACACACATATATATATATATATATATATACACAGTATACCATCTGTTTCCAAATATTTACTCCATACCATGAATGAAATATATACAATCTCTATATCCATCCTCTACCCAGCTTTACAACATCAAAAAACAGAAAATTCCGACTGGAAACAGAGCAATGTATTTTACAGAACGTTCCCGTGACAAGATGCTGAAACGTCGCGTTTCAGCATCTTGTCACGGGAACAACAGAAGCAGATCTCTGGACCCTGTGTATCCAAAATATTTTTTGAGGGGTGGGGGGGGGGGGCGTTTAAGAGGTGCAATGGTGTATAATATCATTTGGGTTTGAAAGGAAATTTTTTAATTGGATTTTATGGGGGACAAATCTAGCCAAATGTTGATTAAGTTTTACTATATTAAAGGGGTTTGTCTGACCGGTAAATGTACTTTTTAAAAAGGAGTTTATATTGAATATTTGTTATCATATACATATATATATATATATATATATGTATATAAAAATGTATGTATATATATACATATAATATATA
>NC_090750.1:91048683-91066183 GCF_036898095.1 Palaemon carinicauda
TTCCTTCATTTTCTCTTTTAAAAAGTTCCACGTATTTCAAGATGAAATTAATTCAATCAATGTTGTTATTATTTTATTTTGTCTGTAGAAATTAAAAAAAAGGAAATTACGAAAGTTTGAATGATTGATAGTTAATTTAAGTTGTGTCAATTTTTCTTTACTTTTTTGCTACTTTTGGGAAAAGCAATTGAAATATTCCTGACATATCTTTGGATCTTATTTCTATTTGATATACATATATATACATACATACATACATATATATATATATATATATATACTGTATATAACAAATATTTATACACACACACACACACACACATATATATACTATATATATAATACATATATATATATACACACACACACACACATATATATATATATATATATATACATACATATATACATATATATATATATATACTATCATATACACACACATATAGCCAGGCACTATTTCTCTTATTATACAGTAAAGAGATTCAGGAATCAATACAAATTTATATTAAATTTTCAAAAACCGGATTTCGGATTAACTTTGGAGTCGCAAACTCCAATACAGTTTTTCGCAAGCAGAGAATTTGAGATTAATCTTGAAAGACAGATAATGTAATCCTGTATGTCGTAAGAGAGTTTTGATGTTGAGATGAAAAGGACTGAAATTACTAACACCTCTCCTGACTTTTAACAAGTTTCACACTTTCATCTTGCGAAAAAGCAAGTTTACAACTTTCAGCTTTCAGCTTGTGGTAAATCAAGTTTCAAACTTTCATCTTGCGACAAATCAAGTTTCATAGTTTCAGCCTTTAGCTTATGAAAAAGCAAGTTTCAAACTTTCATCTTGCGACAAATCAAGTTTCATAGTTTCAGCTTTTAGCTTGTGAAAAAGCAAGTTCCAAACTTTCAGCTTTCAGCTTATGGTAAATCAAGTTTCAATCTTTCATCTTGTAACAAAGCAAGTTTCAAAGTGTCAGTTTTCAGCTTGTGAAAAAGCAAGATTCAAACTTTCAGCTTTCAGCTTGTTGTAAATAAAGTTTCAAACTTTCATCTGGCGTTTAAAGCAAGTTTCAAAGTGTCAGTTTTTCAGCTTGTGGAAAAGCAAGTTCCAAACTTTCAGCTTTCATCTTGTGGTAAATCAAGTTTCAAACTTTCATCTTGCAACAAATCAAGTTTCATAGTTTCAGCTTTCAGCATGTGGAAAAGCAAGTTCCAAACTTTCAGCTTTCAGCTTGTGGTAAATCAAGTTTCAAACTTTCATCTTGTGACAAATCAAGTTTCATTTCATAGTTCCAGTTTTTCAGCTTGTGGAAAAGCAAGTTCCAAACTTTCAGCTTTCAGCTTGTGGTAAATCAAGTTTCAAACTTTCATCTTGTGACAAATCAAGTTTCATTTCATAGTTTCAGTTTTCAGCTTGTGGAAAAGCAAGTTCCAAACTTTCAGCTTTCGGCTTATGGTAAATCAAGTTTCAAACTTTCATCTTGCGCCAAATCAAGTTTCATAGTTTCAGCTTTCAGCTTGTGGAAAAGCAAGTTCCAAACTGCCAGCCTTCAGCTTGTGGCAAATCAAGTTTCAAACTTTCAGCTATTGATAAAGCAAGTTCCAAAGTTTCAGCTTTCAGCTGTGATAAAGCAAATTTCAAACTTTCAGATTGTGATAAAAGTAGGTGTAAACTTTCAGCTTTCATCTTGCGATAAAGTAAGTTTCAAGGTTTCAGCTTTCAGCTTGTGGAGAAGCAAGTTTCAAACTTTCAGCTTTCAGCTTATTGTGAAGCAAGTTTCAAACTTTCAGCTTGTGATAAAGCTAGGATTAAACTTTCAGCTTGTGATATAGCTAGGTTTAAACTTTCAGCTTCCAGCTTTAGATAAAGCAAGTTTTCAGCTTTCAGCTTGTGATAAAGCAAGTTTCAAAGTTTCAGCTTGTGATAAAGTAAGTTTCAAAGTTTCAGCTTGTGATAAAGCAAGTTTCAAACTTTCACCTTTCAGCTTATGGTAGAGCAAGTTTCAAACTTTCAGCTTGTGATAAAGCTAGGATTAAACTTTCTGCTTGTGATTAAGCTAGGTTTAAACTTTCAGCTTCCAGCTTTAGGTAAAGCAAGTTTCAAACTTTCAGCCTGTGATAAAGCAAGTATCAAAGTTTCAGCTTGTGATATAGCAAGTTTCAAACTTTCAGCTTGTGATAAAGCAAGTTTCAAACTTTCAGCTTTCATGTGATCACGCAAGTTTCAATCTTTCAGCTTGTGATAAAGCAAGTTTAAAAGTTTCATCTTTTTCATCTTTTATCAAGCTTCGTTACCTAACTTGAGATACCCCATCAGTAATCTTGCTTCAAAAATAATTTTGAGTACCACTTCTTAAAATATTTTATTTGTTATGAATTTTGAGGCTGAAAAAACACAACCAGTTTTGTGAAAAACTTTCCTATAAAAACAAGAACAGTTTAGTGGAACACTTTCCCATAAAACAAAACCAGTTTTGTGAAAATATTTTCCCATAAAACAAAACCAGTTTTGTGAGACATTTTCCCATAAAAAAGACTTTTTGAAACATTTCCCCATAAAAACAAATCCAGTTTTGTGGAACACTTTCCCATAAAAACAAAACCAGTTTTGTGAAACATTTTCCCATAAAAAACAGTTTTGTGAAACATCTCCCCATAAAAACAAAACCAGTTTTGTGAAACATTTTCCCATAAAAACAAAACCAATTTTGTGACACATTTGCCATTAAAAACGAATCCAATTTTGTGAAACACTTTCCCATAAAACAAAACCAGTTTTGTGAAACATTTCCCCATAAAAACAAAACCAGTTTTGTGAATCATTTCCCAATAAAAACAAAACCAGTTTTGTGAAACATTTACCCATAAAAACAAATCCAGTTTCGTGAAACACTTTCCATTAAAACAAAAACAGTTTTGTGAAACATTTCCCCATAAAAACAAAACCAGTTTTGTGAAACATTTAACATTTCCCCATAAAAACAAAAGCAGTTTTGTGAAACATTTCCCCATAAAAACAAACCCAGTTTTGTGAAACATTTCTCCATAAAAAAAAAACAGTTTTGCGAAACATTTCCCCATAAATACAAATCCAGTTTTGTGAAACACTTTCCCATAGAAACAAAAAAAGTTTTGTGAAACATTTCCCCATAAAAACAAATCCAGTTTTGTGAAACATTTCCCCATAAAAACAAATCCAGTTTTGTGAAACACTTTCCCATAAAAACAAAACTAGTTTTGTGAAATATTTCCCCATAAAAACAAAACCAGTTTTGTGAACAAAACCAGTTTTGTGAAACATTTCCCCATAAAAAACAAATCCAGTTTTGTGAAACACTTTCCCATAAAACAAAACCAGTTTTGTGAAACATTTCCCCATAAAAACAAAACCAGTTTTGTGAAACATTTCCCCATAAAAACAAAACCAGTTTTGTGAAACATTTCTCCATAAAGACAAAACCAGTTTTGTGAAACATTTCTCCATAAAACCAAAACCAGTTTTGTGAAACATTTCCTCATAAAACAAAACCAGTTTTGTGAAACATTTCCCCATAAAAACAAATCCAGTTTTGTGAAACACTTTCCCATAAAAACAAAAACAAGTTTTGTGAAACATTTCCCCATAAAAACAAATCCAGTTTTGTGAAACATTTCCCCATAAAAACAAAACCAGTTTTGTGAAACACTTTCCCATAAAAACAAAACTAGTTTTGTGAAACACTTTCCCATGAAACAAAACCAGTTTTGTGAAACATTTCCCCATAAAAACAAAACCAGTTTTGTGAAACATTTCCCCATAAAACAAAAGCAGTTTTGTGAAACATTTCCCCATAAAAACAAAACCAGTTTTGTGAAACATTTCCCCATAAAAACAAAACCAGTTTTATGAAACATTTCTCCATAAAAAAACAGTTTTGTGAAACATTTCCCCATAAAAACAAATCCAGTTTTGTGAAACACTTTCCCATAAAAACAAAAACAGTTTTGTGAAACATTTCCCCATAAAAACAAATCCAGTTTTGTGAAACATCTCCCCATAAAAACAAATCCAGTTTTGTGAAACACTTTCCCATAAAACAAAACCAGTTTTGTGAAACATTTCCCCATAAAAACAAAACAAGTTTTGTGAATCATTTCCCAATAAAAACAAAACCAGTTTTGTGAAACATTTACCCATAAAAACAAATCCAGTTTCGTGAAACACTTTCCATTAAAACAAAAACAATTTTGTGAAACATTTCCCCATAAAAACAAAACCAGTTTTGTGAAACATTTAACATTTCCCCATAAAAACAAAAGCAGTTTTGGGAAACATTTCCCCATAAAAACAAACCCAGTTTTGTGAAACATTTCTCCATAAAAAAAACAGTTTTGCGAAACATTTCCCCATAAATACAAATCCAGTTTTGTGAAACACTTTCCCATAGAAACAAAAACAGTTTTGTGAAACATTTCCCCATAAAAACAAATCCAGTTTTGTGAAACATTTCCCCATAAAAACAAATCCAGTTTTGTGAAACACTTTCCCATAAAAACAAAACTAGTTTTGTGAAATATTTCCCCATAAAAACAAAACCAGTTTTGTGAAACATTTCCCCATAAAAAACAAATCCAGTTTTGTGAAACACTTTCCCATAAAACAAAACCAGTTTTGTGAAACATTTCCCTATAAAAACAAAACCAGTTTTGTGAAACATTTCCCCATAAAAACAAAACCAGTTTTGTGAAACATTTCTCCATAAAGACAAAACCTGTTTTGTGAAACAATTCTCCATAAAAACAAAACCAGTTTTGTGAAACATTTCCTCATAAAACAAAACCAGTTTTGTGAAACAATTCCCCATAAAAACAAATCCAGTTTTGTGAAACACTTTCCCATAAAAACAAAAACAAGTTTTGTGAAACATTTCCCCATAAAAACAAATCCAGTTTTGTGAAACATTTCCCCATAAAAACAAAACCAGTTTTGTGAAACACTTTCCCATAAAAACAAAACTAGTTTTGTGAAACACTTTCACATGAAACAAAACCAGTTTTGTGAAACATTTCCCCATAAAAACAAAACCAGTTTTGTGAAACATTTCCCCCATAAAAACAAAAGCAGTTTTGTGAAACATTTCCCCATAAAAACAAAACCAGTTTTGTGAAACATTTCCCCATAAAAACAAAACCAGTTTTATGAAACATTTCTCCATAAAAAAACAGTTTTGTGAAACATTTCCCCATAAAAACAAATCCAGTTTTGTGAAACACTTTCCCATAAAAACAAAAACAGTTTTGTGAAACATTTCCCCATAAAAACAAAACCCGTTTTGTGAAACATTTCCCCATAAAAACAAAACCCGTTTTGTGAAACATTTCCTCATAAAAACAAATCCAGTTTTGTGAAACACTTTCCCATAAAACAAAACCAGGTTTGTGATACATTTCCCCATAAAAACAAAACCAGTTTTGTGAAACATTTCCCCATAAAAAACCAGTTTTGTGAAACATTTCCCCATAAAAACAAAACCAGTTTTGTGAAACATTCCTCCATAAAAACAAAAACAGTTTTGTGATACATTTCCCCATAAAAACAAAAACAGTTTTGTGATACATTTCCCCATAAAAACAAAACCAGTTTTGTGAAAAATTTTCCATAAAAACAAAAACAGTTTTGTAAAACATTTTCCCATAACAAAAATAGTTTTGTGAAACATTTTCCCATAAAAACAAAACCAGTTTTGTGAAACATTTCTCCATAAAAAAACAGTTTTGTGAAACATTTCCCCATAAAAACAAATCCAGTTTTGTGAAACACTTTCCCATAAAAACAGAAACAGTTTTGTGAAACATTTCCCCATAAAAACAAATCCAGTTTTGTGAAACATTTCCCCATAAAAACAAATCCAGTTTTGTGAAACACTTTCCCATAAAAACGAAACTAGTTTTGTGAAACATATCCCCATAAAAACAAAACCAGTTTTGTGAAACATTTCCCCATAAAAACAAATCCAGTTTTGTGAAACATTTCCCCATAAAAACAAATCCAGTTTTGTGAAACACTTTCCCATAAAAACGAAACTAGTTTTGTGAAACATATCCCCATAAAAACAAAACCAGTTTTGTGAAACTTTTCCCCATTAAAACAAAACCAGTTTTGTGAAACATTTCCCCATAAAAACAAAACCAGTTTTGTGAAACATTTCCCCATAAAAACAAAATCAGTTTTGTGAAACATTTCTCCATAAAAACAAAAACAGTTATGTGATACATTTCCCCATAAAAACAAATCCAGTTTTGTGAAACACTTTCCCATAAAAACAAAAACAGTTTTGTGAAACATTTTCCCATAACAAAAACAGTTTTGTGAAACATTTTCCCATAAAAACAAAACCAGTTTTATGAAATATTTTCCCATAAAAATATAAATCTGTTTTGTGAAACATTTCCTATAAAAACAAAACTAGTTTTGTGAAACACTTTCCCATAAAAAAACCAGTTTTATGAAACATTTTCCCATAAAACAAAACCAGTTTTGTGAAACATTTCCCCATAAAAACAAAACCAGTTTTATGAAAGATTTTCTCATAAAAATAAAACCTATTTTATGAAACATTTCCCATAAAAATAAAATCAGTTTTATGAAACATTTTCCCATAAAAACAAAACCAGTTTTATGAAAGATTTTCCCATAAAAATAAAACCTGTTTAGAGAAACATTTTCTAATAAAAAAACAGTTTTGTGAAACTACCCATAAAAACAAATTCAGTTTTGTGAAACACTTTCCTATAAAACAAAACCAGTTTTGTGAAACATTTCCCATAAAAACAAAACCAGTTTTGTGAAAGATTTTCCCATGAAAATAAAACCAGTTTTATGAAAGATTCTCCCATAATAATAAAGCCAGTTTTGTGAAAAATTTTCCCATAAAAAAACTAGTTTTGTGAAACACTTTCCCATAAAACAAAACCAGTTTTGCGAAACACTTTTCCATAAAAAGCAGTTTTGTGAAACACTTTCCCAATAAAAAAACCAGTTTTATGAAAGATTTTCCCATAAAAATATAAACCTATTTTGTGAAACATTTCCCATAAAAAAACCAGTTTTGTGAAACATTTCCCATGAAAACAAAAACAGTTTTGTGTAACACTTTCCCATAAAACAAAACCAGTTTTGTGAAACATTTTCCCACAAAAACAAAAACTGTTTTATGAAAGATTTTCCCATAAAAACAAAACCAGTTTTGTGAAACATTTTCCATAAAAACAAAACCAGTTTTGTGAAACACTTTCCCATAAAACAAAACCAGTTTTGTGAAACATTTTCCTGCAAAAACAAAACCAGTTTTATGAAAGATTTTCCCATAAAAACAAAACCAGTTTTGTGAAACATTCCCCATACAAACAAAACCAGTTTTGTGAAAAATTTCCCATAAAAAAAACTAGTTTTGTGAAACATTTCCCACAAAAACAAAACCAGTTTTGTGAAACATTTCTCATAAAACAAAACTAGTTTTTGTGAAACATTCCCCATAAAAAACAGTTTTGTGAAACATTTACCCGTAAAACAAAACCAGTTTTGTGAAACATTTTCCCATAAAAAACCAGTTTTGTGAAAAATTTTCCGATTAAAAAACCAGTTTTGTGAAACATTTCCCCATAAAAAAATTCCAGTTTTGTGAAACACTTTCACATAAAACAAAACCAGTTTTGTGAAACATTTCCCATAAAAACAAAACCAGTTTTGTGAAACATTTCCCATAAAAACGAAACCTGTTTTGTGAAACATTTCCCATAAAAACAAAACCAGTTTTGTGAAACATTTCCCATAAAAACAAAACCTATTTTGTGAAACATTTCCCATAAAAACAAAACCAGTTTTGTGAAACACTCTCCCATAAAACAAAACCTGTTCTGTGAAACATTTCCCATGAAAAAGAAAACCAGTTTTGTGAAACATTTACCCGTTAAAACAAATCCTGTTTTGTGAAACATTTCCCACAAAAACAAAACCAGTTTTGTGAAACATTTCCCAAGTTTAAACCCTCTTCTCTCCTCCCTCTGAAAAGGGTTCAGATACATCCTGTCCCTCAGCAAAAAGGTCTTTTTTTTTTTGCCCTCCACCTGATTTCGCAATCTCTTAGTCTCTAAAGTCTCCTTGTACAGGAATGCTTTGCCCATCAAAAGAATAGGAAATGATGTACACCAAGTGAAGACTAGCCTCTCTCTCTCTCTCTCTCTCTCTCTCTCTCTCTCTCTCTCTCTCTCTCTCTCTCTCTCTCCTCTCTCTCTCTCTCTCTCTCTCCCCAAGAGCGTATGGAGACTCCACGGTCTTTGAGACATTCAAAATCTTTGTAACTCCTTGTAACTCTCTCTCTCTATCTCTCTCTCTCTCTCTCTCTCTCTCTCTCCTCTCTCTCCTCTCTCTCTCTCTCTCTCTCTCTTCTAAAGAGCGAATGAAGTCTCCACGGTTGGACTAAAAGTATTTGAGACATTCAGAATCTTTGTAACTCCTTGTAACTCTCTCTCTCTCTCTCTCTCTCTCTCTCTCTCTCTCTCTCTCTCTCTCTCTCTCTCTCTCTCTCTCTCTCTCTCTCAGAGCAAATGGAGACTCCATGGATGGACTAGAGAGTCTTTGAGACATTCAAAATCTTTGTAACTCCTTGTAACTCACTCTCTCTCTCTCTCTCTCTCTCTCTCTCTCTCTCTCTCTCTCTCTCTCTCTCTCTCTCTCTCTCTCTCTCTCGTTTCTATTCATGCTCCATTCCTGCTTTTATTTCTCTTTATATCTTCCCCTCTCCCGTTTCTTAAAAGGGTCCTCTTGTGCCTTCACATTCCCTCTACTCGTTTCAGCCCTTTTTAACTTTATTGGTTTCTGGTATTGAAATCATGGCTGATTTTCTCCTGCCATTCCAACGGAGGCGGTCTCTCTCACGTCAAATATTTCAATTTCTCTGTCATTCAAACTCTATTTTTTCCTTTCATCAATGTATTTGGACACCAAAAACCTCGTCTTTAAACGTCCTATTTTATGGTAAAAAGAAATTTCTTCTTTTGTATAAAAACATAAATGTATGGGTGTTAAATTTTCCAATTTCTGTCCATCAAATACTAAAATACTAATCTTTCCTTTCTCCAATATATTTGTACATTACAAACTTTGCGTTTAAATGTCATATTTTATAGTAAAAAAAAAGAAAAAAAAAGATTCCTTCTTTTGTATCAAAACATAAATGTGTGTGTTAAATTTTCCAATTTCTGTCCTTCAAATACTATTTTTTTCCTTTCTTTAAAATATATAATTGGCATAAAAAACCTAGCGTTTAAATGTCCCATTTCATAGTAAAAAAAAAGAAAAAAGAAAAATGATTTAATTTTCGTATATCAACGTAAATGTATAATTATGTTAAATTTTGCAATTTCTCTGTCCATCAAATACTATTTTTTTCATTTCAACAATATATTTGAACATTGCGAACTTTGCGTTTAAATGTCCCATTTCATAGTACAAAAAATAAAAGATTTAATTTTTGTATACAAACCTAAATGTATAGGTATGTTAAATTTTTCATCTTTTGGACATTACAAACTTTGCGTTTAAACGTCCCATTTTATAGTAAAAAAAAAAAAGATTTAATTTTTGTATACAAATCTAAATGATAGGTAAGTTAAATTTTGTAATTTCTCTGTCCATCAAATACTATTTTTCAATTCACCAATATAACTGGATATCAAAAACTTCGTGTTTAAGTGTTCTATTTCTTAATATGAAAGTAGGTAGTAGGTTGGCCAGGGCACCAGCCACCCGTAGAGATACTACCGCGAGAGAGTTATGGGGTCCTTTGACTGGCCAGACAATACTACATTGGATCCTTCTTTCTGGTTAGGGCTCTTTTACACTTTGCCTACACATACACCGATTAGTCTGGCCTATTCTTTACATATTCTCCTCTGTCGTCATACACCTGACAACACTGACATAACTAAACATTTCTTCTTCTCTCAAAGGGTTGACTACTGCACTGTAATTGTTCAGTTACCACTTTACTCTTGGTAAAGGTAGAAGAGACTCCTTAGGTATGGTAAGCAGCTCTTCTAGGAGAAGGACACTCCGAAATCAAACCGTTGTTCTCTAGTCTTGGTTAGTGCCATAACCTCTGTACCATGGTCTTCCACTGTCTTGGGTTAAAGTTCTCTTGCTTGAGGGTAAACCCAGGAACGCTATTCTATCTTATTTCTCTTCCTCTTGTTTTGTTAAAGTTTTTATAGTTTATGTAGGAGATATTTATTTTAATGTTACTGTTCCTAAAATATTTTATTATTTCCTTGTTTCCTTTCCTTACTGGGCTATTTTCCCTGTAGGAGCCCCTGGGCTTATAGCATCCTACTTTTCCAACTAGGGTTTTAGCTTAGAAAGTAATAATAATAATAATAATAATAATAATAATAATAATAATAATAATAATAATAATAATAATAATAATAATAAAAAGATGATTTAACCTCCGTATGTTAAATTACATAATACAGTGCAGGTCATGATAATACATAATTTTTTTTTTTCCCGTGAAGAACCCATTGAACGTACTTTAAATACCATACACAAATTTATTTACAAAACATAATTTTTTTTTCTCATGAAGAAAACTATTGAACGTACTTCTAATAATCTAAATAACTCAAATATTCGAATTCTCCATAAAAAAAGCCATTCACCTATTCTTCTCTCTTTCAGCTCAAGTTCCGCCCGCAGTATGAACAACGCCCTCCACGCCCACTCAAGGTTCAACTTAACCAACAGCATCAGCTTCGAGATGGAGAGAGTAGGATATCAGAGTCCTCGGGTTTTTTTAGGGATAAAAAATCCTTCTTTAATAAATAGTTTTTTTTTGTGTTTTGTTTGTGTGTTATATATATATATATATATATATATATATATATATATATATATATATATATATATATATATATATATATATATATATATGCATATATATGTATATATGTATATATATGTATATATATATATGTATATATATAATTATATATATGGATATATATATATATATATATATATATATATATATATATATATATATATATATATATATATATATATATGTATATATATATATGTATATATATGTATATATACATATATATGTATATTTATACGTATATATATATATATATATATATATATATATATATATATATATATATATATATATATATATATATATGGAAATCAATATATAAACATATCTATATACATATAAATATGTATAAGTACTTATACATCTATCTATCTATCTATCTATCTATCATACTGCTAAAATCAAAGCTTCATTTCAATTACTGAAGTGCATGAAGGCATATATTTGTAGACACTCATGCATTTGTATTCAGCATACTACAGTATATCAAATTATTTACAATTACAAAATCTATATGTATCATTACACTGTAGCAAATATATTGTAGAATTGAAGACCCGAAAGGTTGTCATTTAAATGTATCGTAGATTTGAAGACCCGAAAGGTTGTCATTTACAAAATGTATTGTAGAATTGAAGACCCGAAAGGTTGTCATTTACAAAATATATTGCAGAATTGAAGACCCGAAAGGTTGTCATTTACAAAATGATTCATAGAATTAAAGACCCGAAAGGGTGTCATTTACAAAATGTATCGTAGAATTGAAGACCCGAAAGGTTGTCATATACAAAATGAATCACAGAATTAAAGACCTGAAAGGTTGTCATTTACAAAATGAATCACAGAATTGAAGATCCGAAAGGTTGTCATTTACAAAATGTATCGCAGAATTGAAGACCAGAAAGGTTGGCATTTACAAAATGAATCGCAGAATTGAAGACCTAAAAGTTTGTCATTTACAAAATGTATTGCAGAATTGAAGACCCGAAAGGTTGTCATTTATAAAATGAATCACAGAAGTAAAGACCCGAAAGGTTGTCATTTACAAAATGTATTGCAGAATTGAAGACCCGAAAGGTTGTCATTTATAAAATGAATCACAGAAGTAAAGACATGAAAGGTTGTCATTTACAAAATGTATCATAGAATTGAAGACCCGAAAGGTTGTCATTTACAAAATGTATCGTAGAATTGAAGACCCGGAAGGTTGTAATTTTCAAAATCTATCACAGAATTGAAAACCCGAAAAGTTATCATTTACAAAATATATAGCAGAATTGAAGACCCGAAAGGTTGTCATTTACAAAATTTATCGCAGAATTGAAGACCAGAAAGGTTGTCATTTACAAAATGTATCGTAGAATTGAAGACCCAGAAGGTTGTCATTTACAAAATGTATAGCAGAATTGAAGACCAGAAAGGTTGTCATTTACAAAATGTATCGTAGAATGGAAGACCCGAAAGGTTGTCATTTACAAAATGTATCGTAGAATTGAAGACCCAGAAGGTTGTTATTTACAAAATATATTGCAGAATTGAAGACCCAAAAGGTTGTCATTTACAAAATGTATCGTAGAATTGAAGACCGGTATCTTGTCATTTACAAAATGTATCGTAGAATTGAAGACCCGGAAGGTTGTCATTTTCAAAATCTATCACAGAATTAAAGACCCAAAAAGTTAACATTTACAAAATATATAGCAGAATTGAAGATCCGAAAGGTTGTCATTTACAAAATGTATCGCAGAATTGAAAACCCGTAAAGTTATTATTTATAAAATGTAACGCAGAATTGAAGACCCGAAAGGTTGGCATTCACATCACTTCCCAGAACAAACATTTAAAACATATGTATCGGCTTAAAGCAGCTTAATCAAGAGCCAAATTACTGGGATAAAGTGATTGCCCTCTTGATATTAAATAAAAAATATAACATATTCCAATTTGCAGAGAAATATCTAGACGTATTAGCAGTATTTTCATTGGCTAAAGTGCTTTATGTTTCCATTAAATGCTTTCAAGTCTTCTACAAAGGATTGCTTGAATATTTTTCTATTGAAGTAAACGGCAAGATCCAAAAATCCTTTCTACGATCCTCGAGACTATAATCCCAAGAGAATTTGCATTGGCTAAAGTGCTTTATATTTCCATTAAATGCTTTTAAGTCCTCTGCTTAGTATTGTTTTCTTAATATTCATTTATTGAAGTAGCTGGTAATATCCAATAATATTCTCTACGATCCCAGAGGATATATCAGAAGAGCAAATTTGTTGCTATCCTTCTTATAAATCCAAACGCTTTTGAGTTTCATTACGTATAATGGAAAGGATAATATCAAATATAATTGGTTTAAAATCACAAAAGGTGATGATCTTTAGAATTTCTATTAAATGCTTGTGAGTTAAACATATCTAAGAAAATAATCTCCGCGATCCTTGACGCCATATCACAAGGGCAAATGTTTTCTGAGAACTCTTGCCATCATGTTAATAATTCCAAGAGCTTATGAGTTTTATCAAGCATGATGGATAGGATATCACATATGATTGTTTTAAAATCATCAAAGGTTGTGTCAAAGAGGCTTTTTACTGGCATATTTTAGCATCTTATGAATATATTTGCGTTATATAAACAAGTTTTCTATTAATCTTCTGCATTACCACAGCTAAATTTGCCTATGTACACACTAGATTTTATTCCTGTTGCCTTTTGACCTATAAACGTAATGTCACACATGTTTCCATGTTATTTATCAGCTTACCCTCAAACAATGTAAGAAAAATAACTATCTATCTGCAGAACGATAAACGTATTATACTGATACGATAATATTTAGGTCCGCATCTCACGAATTCATAGATTTATATTCTTCAACAATTATAGATTAACATTTAAAATCATAACAATACTTAGCCATTACTGACTCGTAAAGTTAAACAATTCTAGACTAAAATTCAAAATCATTACAACACTTAGATCTTTGCTCAGACAACATTTATAACGTTTAAAATGCTTCATCAAGACTAAAATTACTGCCAGATCTATTCTCAGACATCTATAACGTTTAAAATGCTTCATCAAGACTAAAATTACTGCCAGATCTATTCTCAGACATCTATAACGTTTAAAATGCTTCATCAAGACTAAAATTACTGCCAGATCTTTTCTCAGACATCTATAACGTTTAAAATGCTTCATCAAGACTAAAATTACTGCCAGATCTTTTCTCAGACATCTATAACGTTTAAAATGCTTCATCAAGACTAAAATTACTGCCAGATCTATTCTCAGACATCTATAACGTTTAAAATGCTTCATCAAGACTAAAATTACTGGCAGATCTTTTCTCAGACATCTATAACGTTTAAAATGCTTCATCAAGACTAAAATTACTGCCAGATCTATTCTCAGACATCTATAACGTTTAAAATGCTTCATCAAGACTAAAATTACTGCCAGATCTATTCTCAGACATCTATACGTTTAAAATGCTTCATCAAGACTAAAATTACTGCCAGATCTTTTCTCAGACATCTATAACGTTTAAAATGCTTCATCGAGACTAAAATTACTGCCAGATCTATTCTCAGACATCTATAACGTTTAAAATGCTTCATCGAGACTAAAATTACTGCCAGATCTTTTCTCAGACATCTATAACGTTTAAAATGCTTAATCAAGACTAAAATTACAGCCAGATCTATTCTCAGACATCTATAACGTTTAAAATGCTTCATCAAGACTAAAATTACTGCCAGATCTATTCTCAGACATCTATACGTTTAAAATGCTTCATCAAGACTAAAATTACTGCCAGATCTATTCTCAGACATCTATAACGTTTAAAATGCTTCATCAAGACTAAAATTACTGCCAGATCTATTCTCAGACATCTATAACGTTTAAAATGCTTCATCAAGACTAAAATTACTGCCAGATCTTTTCTCAGACATCTATAACGTTTGAAATGCTTCATCAAGACTAAAATTACTGCCAGATCTTTTCTCAGACATCTATAACGTTTAAAATGCTTCATCAAGACTAAAATTACTGCCAGATCTATTCTCAGACATCTATAACGTTTAAAATGCTTCATCAAGACTAAAATTACTGCCAGATCTTTTCTCAGACATCTATAACGTTTTAAATGCTTCATCAAGACTAAAATTACTGCCATATCTTTGCTCAGACAACATCTATAACGTTTAAAATGCTTCATCAAGACTAAAATTACTGCCAGATCTATTCTCAGACATCTATAACGTTTAAAATGCTTCATCAAGACTAAAATTACTGCCAGATCTTTTCTGAGACATCTATAACGTTTAACATGCTACATCAAGACTAAAATTACTGCCATATCTTTTCTCAGACAACATCTATAACGTTTAAAATGCTTCATCAAGACTAAAATTACTGCCATATCTTTTCTCAGACAACATCTATAACGTTTAAAATGCTTCATCAAGACTAAAATTACTGCCATATCTTTTCTCAGACAACATCTATAACGTTTAAAATGCTTCATCAAGACTAAAATTACTGCCAGATCTTTTCTCAGACATCTATAACGTTTAAAATGCTTCATCAAGACTAAAATTACTGCCATATCTTTGCTCAGACAACATCTATAACGTTTAAAATGCTTCATCAAGACTAAAATTACTGCCAGATCTTTTCTCAGACATCCATAACGTTTAAAATGCTTCATCAAGACTAAATTACTGCCATATCTTTTCTCAGACAACATCTATAACGTTTAAAATGCTTCATCAAGACTAAAATTACTGCCAGATCTTTTCTGAGACATCTATAACGTTTAAAATGCTACATCAAGACTAAAATTACTGCCATATCTTTTCTCAGACAACATCTATAACGTTTAAAATGCTTTATCAAGACTAAAATTACTGCCATATCTTTGCTCAGACAGCATCTATAACGTTTAAAATGCTTCATCAAGACTGAAATCACTGCCAGATCTTTTCTCAGACAACATCTATAACGTTTTAAAATGCTTCATCAAGACTAAAATTACTGCCAGATCTTTGCTCAGACAACATTTCTAACGTTTAAAACGCTTCCAGATGACTAAAATTATTCCCCTGGCCTATTGATACATAGAACCTAGGTCTAATGCCTGAATTATTCCAACAGCTCCTGTCATCGACGAAGAAAGCTTCAAATCAGTCTCTGGAATCACCCGAAGGAGGGGCGCCATCAGACACCAGAAGGTTCATAGCGTTAAAGGGCACAAGTTCGTGGCCAAGTTTTTCAGACAGCCAACCTTCTGCGCCTTCTGCAGTGATTTTTTATGGTAAGTTTAAAAGATTTTTCTTTTTATGGTAAGAAGTTTAAAACTATTTTTTTTTTGCAGTAATGTTTTTAATAGATTTTTCATATATGAATTATAAAACAACCCATTTTTTCTTGGAGATAACAATACAAAAATAGTCATAAAATACGAGACTAACCAGTTAGGCTTATATAGATTTTTTTGGGTAAAAAAAACTCTCATATACAAATTATGGAATTACTAATTTTTCTTGCTTATAATAGAAATATAAAAACGAATTTTCATCATGACAGCAACGTGGAGTTGGTTAAGTTTAGAAATAAGATTCTTTTGGTAAAAGAAAAAAAAAAAACTTTCATATAACAATTATGAAACAACTAATTTTTCCAGCAAATAATGATATAAAAGCAAATTTTCGATGTCAGTATGCTAAAAAACTTCAAATCAATCAATAATGGCAGTGATGGTCACAAAATACGAAAAAAAATTGGCTAGGTTTAAAAAATAAGATTTCTTTTTGGTATAAAATACCCTTAAAAATAATAGAAAAAAAGCATTTTCATATAAAAACTATGAAACAACTAATTTTGTTGCAAATGATAATATAAAAATGAATTTTCAATGTCAAAACTTCAAACCAATTAATAATGACGATAAGTCGCAAAAATACGAAAAAAAAAACGGGTTAGGTTTAGGGAATTTTCTTTCATTTTTTTTTTGTTAAAAAACCCACAAAAATAAAAACGAACGAGAAAGGAGACTCGCCAAAGCAATGCAATCTTTAATCCATTCCCCCAAATCAAGAGATATTGAACCGGGGTTGGTTTTATCAATTGGAAACACATTACCTGGCCTTCGAAGAAAATCCAAGACCGTGGGAAAGGGATAAAGCAGTTATATTTTTAGGAAAAACACACAGCAATTCCATAGCCGCAAAGGAATCTCGACTCTATGTGACGAGGTCAAAAGGTTTGGTTTTGCTCGAAGGTGAACGTGACTTTCATCTTTTTCCATCTGACTGGGTACATGGTTTGAACGATACGAACCGATGTCTATCGTGAGTTTCATGTTTATTTCGTATTCCCATTTCTGTTCCATAACGTTTACAACGGCTTCAGAAGGCTAAAATCACTACCAGGTCTTTAGCATCTGTAAAGTTTGCAACGCTTCCAGAAGGAAGGCTGCCTCTATAACGTTCAAAACGCTTCCAGGAGGCTAAAATCACTACCAGATCTTTAGCCTCTATAACGTTTAAAACGCTTCCAGAAGGCTAAAATCACTATCA
>NC_090750.1:91071183-91091183 GCF_036898095.1 Palaemon carinicauda
GCGTGTGTGTCTATGCATGTCTTTATCCATGTCTTTGTATGTGTTTATCATAAGAATTTGAAAAACGACAATGCTTTCAAGCTATCGGATGACTCCAATAATAAAAAAGATATCACAGATAAAACATTTCCTTCAACTTGAGAGAGAGAGAGAGAGAGAGAGAGAGAGAGAGAGAGAGAGAGAGAGAGAGAGAGAGAGAGAGAGAGAGAGAGAGAGAGAGAGAGAGAGAGTTATGTGTCGATGGCATTCTCCTTTTCTTTTCATCCACCTTTCGTTTTTAATCTCGGCGACATGCACTCCAGGAGCGTCGGAGAAGTGGTTGTCAGGACTCTCTTAAATGTTAAGGGATCCTTCTCATGTCTTTATTACGTTTTCTGGTTCAGTAAACTAAAGTTCCCAGCCGGCGGCATTTACTGCGCTGGAATGATAAGTGGCAATGCTTAGGTTTGTAATAACAGGATTCAAGCCCTTGGTGACAGGATGAGAGAGAGAGAGAGAGAGAGAGAGAGAGAGAGAGAGAGAGAGAGAGAGAGAGAGAGAGAGAGAGAGAGACTGTCAGTTGTTATTGGCGTTCCATAGAGGTGAGAAGGATGGGTGTATATCTTTACTTTATTTCTTTTCATTTTCATCTTTCTATCTCTCTATCTGTCTATCTATCCATCTATAATAGTATATAGTGTATGATAGTACATTTTGTTTTGCTTAAATGCTTATAGAATATACAGATCACTTCCAACAGTTCTTGCCTGATGGTACTCCGGGCTATTTTCTCTCTTGGAGCCCTTGGACGTATAGCATCCTACTTTTCCAACTAGGGTTGTAGTTTAGCTAATAATAAGAATAAGGATAGGAATAATAATAATAATAATAATAATAATAATAATAATAATAATGACATCAAAAACAACAACAACAACAACAATGATAATAATAATAATAATAATGATAATAATAATAATAATAATAATAATAATAATAATAATAATAATAATAATAATAATAATAACAGCATCAACAATAATGATAATAATAATATAAATAATAATAATAATGATAATAATAACAGCATCAACAACAACAACAACAACAACAACAACAACAACAATAATAATAATAATAATAATAATAATAATAATAATAATAATAATAATAATAATAATGAAAATAAAAACAATAATAATAATATACAGATCACTTACAATAGATGAACATAGATTCCTAATAGCTACAATTAAATTTCTAGAACCAAGATAATGAATATATTTTAAATACTACGTCTTCAGTATTGAAATATGTCAACACACCCTAGATATTATTATTATTATTATTATCATTATCATTATTATTATTATTATTATTATTATTATTATTATTATTATTATTATTATTATTATTATTATTATTATTATTATTATTATTATTATTACTTGCTAAGTTATGACCCAAGTTGGAAAAGCAGGATGCTATAAGCTCAGGGGCTCCAACAGGGAAAATAGCCTAGTGAGGAAAGGAAAAAAGGGAAAAAAATATTCTGAGAAGAGTAACAACATTAAAGAATAAATATCTCCTTTATAAACTATAAACACTTTAACAAAACAAGAGGAAGAGAAATAAGATAGAATAGTGTGCCCGAGTATACCCTCAAGCAAGAGAACTCTAACCCAAGGCAGTGGAAGACCATGGTACAGAGGCTATGACACTAACCAAGAACAGAGAACATTGGTTTGATTTTGGAGTGTCCTTCTCCTAGAAGAGCTGCTTACCATAGCTATAGAGTCTCTTCTACCCTAACAAAGAGGAAAGTGGCCACTGAATAATTAGTGCAGTAACCCCTTGAGTGAAGAAGAATTGTTTGGTAATCTGTCTTGTCAGGTGTATGAGGGCAGAGGAGAATAGGTAAAGAATAGGCCAGACTATTCAGTGTGCGCGTAGGCAAAGGGAAAATGAACCGTAACCAGAGAGAAGGATCCAATGTATTCAGAGGGAAATACTACTTAGCTCATTATGCAGTGAGAAAAGATTAAATGTTTTTCGGTTCATACATAGATATATCCTTTCGTATTTGCATATATTGTAAAAAAAAAAAAGAAAAAAAAATGAATGTTGGAATTAACGTGGGGCCCCCCCCCGCCATTGAAACAATGTTTTAGTGGATATTGTTTTTTTTATGGTATATTTTCGAATGTATATATGTATGTTCATGAGATGGACACTCGTGAATACAGACACATACATTACATACATACATAATATATATATATATATATATATATATATATATATATATATATATATATATGTATATATACATACATATATATGTATATATATACATACACACACACACACACACACACACATATATATATATATATATATATATATATATATATATATATATATATATATATATATATATATATATATATACACATACTCATGTATACATATATATACACACATATACATACATACGTATATATATTTATATATATATATACATATAAATGTGTATATTATTATTATTATTATTATTATTATTATTATTATTACAAGCTAGGCTATAACCCTAATTGGAAAAGCAAGATACTATAAGCCCAAGGGCCCCAACAGGGAAAAATGTGTAAATCGAGTCTTTTTCATATTGAAGCTTAACATAATAGACGCGAGAATATATCTTTATTATTCCTTTCTCCTAATTCGTTTACTTCTCTTTCAGGGGTTTTGGAAAGCAAGGATATCAGTGTCAAAGTAAGTATCAGGTCTCGCCAACTTCGTAAATGATGAATGAAATCTACTTAATTCTAATACTCCATTCTGCTTTTATTTTGACATTGCTAATTTTTTATTATTCAAGATTCATCTCAGATATAATTAAATTTTTTAATTAGATGATTTAATTTTTGTTTACATATAATATTACTATTACTACTGCTACTTGTGATAGTGCTGATCATATAATTAATTTTTGGCATTGTTAAATTTTTATCATCCAAGATTCATCTCAGATATAATCAATTATTTAATTAGATGATTTAATTTTGTATACATATAATATTACTATTACTATTACTACTTGTGATAGTACTGATCATATAATTAATTTTTGTCATTGTTAAATTTTTATCATCCAAGAATCATCTCAGATATAATAAATTTATTTAATTAGCTAATTTAATTTTGTATACACGCAATATTACTATTACTACTGCTACTTATGATAGTACTGATCATATAATTAATTCTTTTAAAAATCGTCTGTCACATATTTTTGTTTTGAAGCTGTTTATTATTAAGGTAATTCTGATTCGCCCTTGTGCTTTCATTTTTTATATAATTAATATTGTATATATTGTATTATCTAAGATTCATCTCAGATATAATCAATTATTTAATTAGACAATTTAATTTTAGTATAAATATAATATTACTATTACTGCTACTACTAGTGATAGTAATGATTGTATAGTTAATTCTTTGACAATCGTGTGTCACATATATGTTTCTTAAATTGCTTATTCTAAGATTCCTCTTAAATATAATCTATTATTTAATTAGATAATTTAATTTTCGATAAATATAATATTACTATTACGACTACTGCTACTACTAGTGATAGTAATGATTATATAATTAATTCTTTGGCAATTGTCTGTCACATATATGTATTTTAAACTGTTTCATTCTAGGAGTCATCCCAAATATAATCTATTATTTAATTACATAATTTAATTTTCTATAAATATAATATTACTGTTACTACAGTATTACTGCTACTACTACTGATAGTAAGGAATATATAATTAATTCTTTGACAATTGTCTGTTATATAGATGTATTTTTACGCTGTTTCATTACTAAGGTAATTCTAGTCTTGCCATACAACGCTATAATATATTATTACTGATCTCAAAGACTTTTGTAAACTAAAATTTTAAGTAAATTTAAAAAAAATTTCTTTTACTCTCTCCATACTTTTCCCTGTTATATATCTTTGTTGAGAAATAGGTTAAAAAAAAAAAACCCTCAAAATCCGCCGTAAGTTCTGTTAGGCCTATCATTTTTCCTGTCCTTAGGCCTATTACCTATTGCCTTCTGCGGAATTTTCTGTCAGCATCATAACTTTCATCTCTGTCTATTTTCCAGCCATTTTCACCTTTTTCTTCTAGGCAATATATTTTTCTGTCTCCTTCCCCGTCCATTTTTGCTTATTCATAGCAATTTCTAATATAGTGTCATATCTTCTTTATTTTCCATACTAACTACGTCTCTCTCTCTCTCTCTCTCTCTCTCTCTCTCTCTCTCTCTCTCTCTCTCTCTCTCTCTCTCTCTCTATTAGAAATAATTATTCTTCTCTGTATTTTGTATTCTTTCACTCCATAAGACAAATATCTAATTTTCTTATTTGTTCTTCTGTCTACTTCCCGTCCACTTTTGCTTATCCATAGCAATTTCTAATATACAGAGTGACATATCTTCTTTATCTTCTATGCTAAGTTTCTCTCTCTCTGATATTCCTTCTCCATTAAAAATACCAATTCTTCTCTGTCTATTGCATTCTTTCTCTTCATAAGAGAAAAGTTTCATTTTCTTGTTTGTCTTTCTGTCTCCTTCCCGTCCACTCTTGCTTATCCATAACAATTTCTAATATAGTGACATATCTTCTTTATCTTCTATACTAACTAAGTTTTTTTCTTTGGCATTCATTCCCTATTATCAATACCTATACAATACTTTAGCATTCTTCTTCTAAAGACAAAAGTTTAATTTACTTATTTCCTTCTTATCTTGAGAATAATTATCTTCTCTATTAAAATTTTCATTTATTTATCTTTGCTTAATCCTTGCCAAAATCGCATTATCTCTGCCGTCCCCCTTATCTAGGATAATTTGCATATACTTTTTTTGGAAAGGCATTGAGTGCCCCATCATGTTTTTGCTTTAACGCTGCCAAAGGTATATTCTCTCTGATTTTTTGAGAAACCTCAGGCATTTTCCAAGAGAACAAGACCAACCTGACCTCTCTATGACGAAAATTAAGGCTGTTAGAGCAATTTAAAAAAAAATATACTGCACAATGTGCTTGAAGAAAAATAACCCCTGGGGGCTAAAGGTTGGAAAGTTCCAAATAGCCTTGGGGTAAAAGGGTTAATTCTATTTTTTTATTATAAAAGCTCCAATTACCATATTCTACTTTAATTTTTTTCCTTTATCTATTTCTTTGTAGTCTCTCAATAATGCATTATTTTCTTGAAAAGGCATTGAGTAGCTCATCGAGGTGCTAATTTGTATTTTTGCTTTGTTGTTGCAAAAGTTATATTCTCTCAGATAATCCCTTCTTTTATAATAAAAGCTCCAGTTACCTCATTCTACTTTCACTTTTATTCCTTATTTATTTCTCTGTGGTCTCTTTGACACCAAAATTACTTCCCACGTCACATTGTTACTTTAGAATTTACCTTTCTCTGCAGTACTTTATTTCAACCTTCACTCTCTTTCTACATACACATATATCATTATCATGCATATCCATAACTTGTCTAAGTCATCTTTATCCATTCTCTTATGTATCTCATTCGATTCATCTTCTTTTTTATTTTTATTTTAGCTGCATTTACCACAAAATCCTTTCCATATATGCCAAAATTACCTTCTTGCTGTCATATTCCTTAATTTGACATGATTCACTTCTCTGTTTTGAAACCACAGACATAATTAGCTCGTCTATTGTTATTTTCCTTATCTTAACTCTCTTGTTTTTAGTAGCCAAATTTAGCCTTTCTTTAACTCTGACATATTTTTCCCGATTGGCAATTACTCTTTGTAGGTTATATTCGCTTTCTACACTGTCAAGTGTTTCTAAGTCATATAGTCCACATATCATCACCTACTCGTCGTGTCCTGTCTAAAATATCTTCTTTATCTTTTATCACAACAACGGATATCGTCTTTTTCTTTTGAGATATAGTGGCCAGATTAAAATCCTCGATGAGATACAGTGTCCATTTTAATATCCTTTGAGATATAATGTCCATATAAACACCCTTACTGAGATACAGTGTCTACATTAAAATCCCCACTGAGATACAGTATCCACATCAATATCCTTTGAGATACAATGTCCATATCAACACCCTTACTGAGATACAGTGTCCACATTAAAATCCACACTGAGATACAGTGTCCACATTCAAATCCTCACTGAGATAGTGTCCATTAACATCCTTACTGAGTTATAGTGTCCACATTAAAATCCTCACTGAGATACAGTGTCCACATTAAAATCCTCACTGAGATACAGTGTCCACATTAATATTCTTACTGAGATACAGTGTCCACATTAACATTCTCACTGAGATAGTATCCGCTATTATCCTTACTGAGATATAGTGTCCACATTAGAATCCTCACTGATATAGTGTCCATTAACATCCTTACTGAGATATAGTGTCCACATTAAAATCCTCACTAAGATACAGTGTCCACATTAAAATCCTCACTGAGATAGTGCCCATTAACATCCTTACTGAGATATAGTGCCTACATTAGAATCCTCACTGAGATACAGTGTCCACATTAAAATCCTCACTGAGATACAGTGTCTACATTAAAATCCTCACTGAGATACAGTGTACACATAAACATCCTCACTGAGATACAGTGCCTACATTAAAATCCTCACTGAGATACAGTGCCTACATTAAAATCCTCACTGAGATACAGTGTACACATTAACATCCTCACTGAGATACAGTGCCTACATTAAAATACTCACTGAGATACAATGTACACATTAACATCCTCACTGAGATACAGTGTGCACATTAAAATCCTCACTGAGATACAGTGTCTACATTAAAATCCTCACTGAGATACAGTGTCCACATTGATATCCTTACTGAGATAGTGTCCAATTTAACACAATTACTGAGATATAGTGCCCACATTAACATTCTCACCGAGATACATTAACATCTTTCATCGAGATATAGTGTCCACATTAATATTCTTGCTCAGATACAGTGTTCACATTAACATCCTTACCGAGATATAGCGTCCACATTAACATCTTTACTGGGACAGAAAGTACACATTAAAATCCATAGAGAGATACAGTGTCTACATTTACATCCTCACTGAGAAAAGGGTCCACATTAACTTCCTCACCGAGATATAGTGTCCACATCATCATACTCACTGTATTATACCCTTCCTTATAATTACTACCAGACACAACAATATCCTTCGACGCATTCTACTCTTCATTCCTTCCATTCCCCATCTTTATTAAAACACCACACCTTCCTCATTGACAATTTCAGTCGAGTCCCATCCGCATCATCTTCTCCCATCTTTTTTTACAAGTCGCAATTAACTTCTCATTGTTGTGTATTCTGCCATTACCCTCTCGCCAGCCCCCCCCCCCCCCATCCCCCAAGTCCGTAGGATCTTGACTCCCCAGCTCGAAGAGACAATTCATTTCCATTTAACGTATACTGCTTGCTCGACGCCATTCCCAGTTGAAAAGTTTCCCCTTGATGCATTGCCTTCTCTTAATATACTTGTTCTTGGGGGTGAGGGGGGAATTCCAGGTGGTTCAAGGTAGCGTTCTTTAATTTGTAGTGAAATATTGCCTCGGGGTTCTTGACGTAAATCATTTTTATACATGCATTATGTGTATATATACATATATATTCATCTTTATATGTATGTATGTAACCACACACACATAAATGTATGTATGTATATATATATATATATATATATATATATATATATATATATATATATATATATACAGTATATATATATATATATATATATATATATATATATATATATATATATATATAGTATATATATACATATGTATATATATTCATATATGTATATATAAACATTATATATATATATATATATATATATATATATATATATATATATATATATATATATATATATATATATATATATATATATACATATATATATATTCATATATGCATATGTAAACATATATATATATATATATATATATATATATATATATATATATATATATATATATATATATATATATATATATATATATATATATATATATATACTAGAAGTGCCCTCATTTTTTTCTTTTGCATGATTATGAACTAGTTTTTGTAACTTCTTCATTATATATGAAAACGAATTCATTATTCGTAATTATTAACAATGACCCTTTATTTCAGTGTGCCAGTGCGCAGTCCACAAAAAATGCCACGACAAGATCCTGGGGAAGTGTCCAGGCTCAGGGAAGGAATCTCAACAAACCATTGTGAGTAGATGGATGGAATTCCTATTCTTGTGTGTGGGAATATCAACCCTAGTGGCTAGTCAAAGGCAAGCAACCTTGTCTACAACCATACTTGAGCGCCGATGGGTCATTATAATAGTAAAATGATGCGAAATTAGTTCGGGAATTTCATTTTATATATTTCATATCTGATGTTGGTAAACTAGATACGTTGTTGAATATCTTTATTATTGTTTATTGATGGTTCCTTAAGAAAAATGGTGGAGACTTCTTTTACTGGAACAGTCAAAATTAAGTATATAACCTTATTTAATTTGCTCTTTTTAGGATAAATAAGGTTTTTGATTGTTAGGTGTTTTGTGCTGTTATTTTTTGGCATATGTTATGAACCTTATTAGAATTATCAACTGATTTTACAGTTTTGTATACTATAATTTTAATTTCTTTTTTTTATCTGTCTTATCTTGATAGCCAACATAATTTCAGCACCATAAGAATACCGAGTCTCCTCTTCTGGTTGTTCCAGTGAACCTCAGTTAGTTCTTGGTGTCTGTAATAATACCTGTATTTATGTATTTCAATCTTTTTTTTTTTTTTTTTATTTACACAGGGCTTCACCTGACAACTAAAATAATTTCTGTAGCATAAAAAATAATGTCTCCTTTTCTGGTTGTCTCGGTTAACTCTCTTCTTGATACCATTGCCTTATATAGTTCTTGTTTGTAATAACAATTGTATCTATGTATTTCAATCGTTTTTTTACACAGGGCTTCACCTGACAACCAAAACCATTTCTGTAGCATAAAAAGAAATGTC
Organism: Palaemon carinicauda; assembly: GCF_036898095.1. Taxonomy (NCBI): domain Eukaryota; kingdom Metazoa; phylum Arthropoda; class Malacostraca; order Decapoda; family Palaemonidae; genus Palaemon; species Palaemon carinicauda. The sequence continues at coordinate 91,080,290 of NC_090750.1, forward strand.
TCCTTTTCTGGTTTTCTCAGTTAGCTGTCTTCTTGATACCATTACCTTAGTTTGTTCATGGTTTATGTAATGATAACTGTATGTATTTCAACTGTTTTTTTCTTTACAGGCCTTCACCTGACAGCCAAAATCATTTCTGTAGCATAAAAAACCTGTCTCCTTTTCTGTTTTTTTTTTTTCAGTTAGCTGTCTTCTTGATACCATTGCCTTAGTTAGTTCATGGTTTATGTAATGATAACTGTATGTATTTTAACTGTTTTTTTACAGGCCTTCACCTGGAAACCAAAATGATTTCTCCAACAGAAGAAAACTTGAGTCTCCTCTTCTGCTTGTCTCAGTTAGCTTTCTTCTTGATACCATTGCTTTAGTTCACTCTCATTGTCTGTAATAATAACTATTTATATATTTTGATGATTTTGTTTCCATAGGTCCTCCACTGGAAACCAAAATAATTTCTGCAACAGAAGAAAACTTGAGTCTCCTCTTCTGGTTATCTCAGTTAGCTTTTTTTCTTGATACCATTGCCTTAGTTCATTCTTGTTTGTAATAACAACTGTATTTTTGTATTTTGATAATTTTCATGTCTTCCCCTGGGAACCAAAATAATTTCTTCAGCAGAAGAAAACTTTAGTCTCCTCTTCTGGTTGTCTCAGTTAGCTTTTTTTCTTGATACCATTGTCTTAGTTCATTATTGTTTGTAATAACAACTGTATTTTTGTATTTTGATAATTTTCATGTCTTCCCCTGGGAACCAAAATAATTTCTTCAGCAGAAGAAAACTTGAGTCTCCTCTTCTGGTTGTCTCAGTTAGCTTTTTTTTCTTGATACCATTGCCTTAGTTCATTATTGTTTGTAATAACAACTGTATTTTTGTATTTTGATAATTTTCATAGGTCTTCCCCTGGAAACCAAAATAATTTCTTCAGCAGAAGAAAACTTGAGTCTCCTCTTCTGGTTATCTCAGTTAGCTGTCTTCTTGATACCATTTCCTTAGTTCGTTCTATTTGTTTGTAATAACAACTGTATCTATGTATTTTGATTGTTTTTTTACAGGCCTTCACCTGGAAACCAAAATGATTTCTGCAACAGAAGAAAACTTGAGTCTCCTTTTCTCGTTATATCAGTTAGCTGTTTTCTTGATACCGTTGCCTTAGTTCATTCATGGTTTATGTAATGATAACTGTATTTATGTATTTGGATTTTTTCCATATGTCTTCACCTGAGAACCAATCGTGTTGTTTGTACTAACAACTGTATTTATGTATTTTGATGATTTTTTCCATAAGTCCTCCACTGCAAACCAAAATAATTTCTTCAGAAGAATAAGAACTTAAGTCTCCTCTTCTGGTTGTCTCAGTTAGCTGTCTTCTTGACACCATTGCCTTAGTTCACTCTCATTGTCTGTAATAATAACTATTTATATATTTTGATGATTTTGTTTCCATAGGTCCTCCACTGGAAACCAAAATAATTTCTGCAACAGAAGAAAACTTGAGTCTCCTCTTCTGGTTGTCTCAGTTAGCTTTCTTCTTGATACCATTGCCTTACTTCGTTCTACTTGTTTGTAATAACAACTGTATTTATGTAATTTAATGATTTTTTTTCATAGGTCTTCCCCTGAAAACCGAAATAATTTCTTCAGCAAAAGAAAACTTGAGTCTCTCTCCTCTTCTGGTTGTCTCAGTTATCTGCCTTCTTGAAACCATTGCCTTATCTCGTACTTGTTGTTTGTAATGATAATTTTATTTATGTATCATGATTATTTTCTTCATAGGACTTCCCGTAAAGACCAAAATCTTTTCTGTGGTATAAGACAACTAGTCTCCTCTTCTGGTTGTCTCAGTTAACTCTCTTCTTGATACCATGTCCATAGTTCCTTCATGGTCTATGTCATGATAACGGTACTTATGTAATCGCTGTTTTAGAAGAACTGATAAACCATTTATCATTTAAACGAATGATCATATGGCATTTTACAAATACCTCATAGAACACACATTACCCTCGGTCAGACCATATCTTGATGTTAGATGGGTTTATCAAAATGACTTCAAATACTTTAGAAAATGAATTATTTAATAATGAATTTAATTACAAAATTGTAATGGATGATTATTTATTAAGGAAATACGATGATCATGTCGATGATATAAGTTCTCTTGATAATATGGATGAGTACACTGTTAAAAAAAACCGTAATCTTAATCGAAATTCTCCCTAAAATATACTGTTCTCAGCCGTATTTCAGTAAAATACAAGCGACCGTAATTTGTACCTTACTTTGTTATTATCTTTTACGGGTTGGTGACCGTAGTAATATTACTCCTTAACGTCAATATATCCATTTTTAAAAAGGTAAATGCCTGGCGAATTTTATAATAGGACTTTTACGGTTTTTATGGAAATTTGTAATAGTGTAGGTAACTTTTACACCAACATTGAAATATACATTCGTTTATTATTGGCAGAGTAAAATTAGGTGACATTTATTATAGCTTCTGAAATATTGCCAGTATTCACAGTAATTGAATATCGGGCAAAATGTATTTTAAGATTTTTACCCTTTTTTATGGGAATTTTTAACAGTGTAGGTAAATTTTACACCAACACTGAAGTATTAATTTACTATTAGCAATGTAAAATTGGATTGCATTTTTAGTAGCTTCTGAAATGTAGCCAATGTTCACAGTAATTAAAAATCAGGCAAAATTCATTTTAGGATTTTTACCCTTTTTTTATGGGAATTTTTAACAGTGTACGTAATTTTTACACCAACATTGAAGTATTCATTTACTATTGGCTATGTAAAATTGGGTTGCATTTTTAGTAGATTCTGAAATGTTACCAATGTTCACAGTAATTAAAAATCAGGCAAAATTCATTTTAGGATTTTTACCCTTTTTTTATGGGAATTTTTAACAGTGTACGTAATTTTTACACCAACATTGAAGTATTCATTTACTATTGGCTATGTAAAATTGGGTTGCATTTTTAGTAGATTCTGAAATGTTGCCAGTAATTAAATATCGGGAAAAATGTATTTTAGGTTTTTTACCGTTTTTTATGTAAATTTTTAAGTGTAGCCAACTTTTACACCAACATTGAAATATTCACTTACTATTAGCAATGTAAAATTGGGTTGCATTTTTGTAGCTTCTGAAATGTTACTCCTCCTTATAATCTCTAATACAAATCATTAGTCAAAATGAATGAACAGACAAGTTTGCCTCCTCCTCCTCCTCCTCCTCCTCCCCCTCCCCTCCTCCTCCTCCTCCTCCTCCTCCTCCCCCTCCCCCTCCTCCTCCTCCTCCTCCTCCTCAACCCGGGAAATGTTCATCGTCTGTGATATAACAGATGCCTTTACATCATAACGAGAATCGTCAAAGGTGAGACTAAGTCAAGTGGAAATAATAGCAGAAATGGTAATGATCTAAATGTACACTGTTAAAAAGTTGCATTAAAACGGTAAATGTCTGGCAACATTTATTCCAGGATGTTTACCGTTTTAAAAGCGGATATATTGACGTAAAGGAGTGATATTATGGTCACCAAACCGTCGAATATGGTAACAAAGTAGGGTAAACTTACGGTCGCCTGTATTTTACTGAAATACGGCTGAGAACATTAGGTTTTTACGGAGAATTTCCTATTAAAATTACGGGTTTTTTAAACAGTGCTCACTCACTCACTCACTCTCACTCTCACTCACTCAATCTCACTCTCACTCACTCACTCACTCACCCCCTCACTCACTCACTCACTCTTACTCTCACTCACTCTCTCACACTCACTCACTCACTCATACTCTCACACTCACTAACCCCCTCGCTCACTCACTCTCACTCTTACTCTCACTCTCCCTCTCACACTCACTCACTCTCTCAATCTTACTCTCCCTCACTCACTCATTCACCCCCTCACTCACTCACTCTCACTCTTACACTCACTCTCACTCACTCACTCACTCACTCACTCTTACTCTAACTCTCTCTCTCACACTCACCCACTCTCCCTCTCACTCTCACTCTTACACTCACTCTCACTCTCACACTCACTCACTCACTCACTCTTACTCTAACTCTCTCTCTCACACTCACTCACTCACTCACTCACTCTCCCTCTCACTCTCACTCACTCACTCTTCCTCACCCCCTCGCTCATTCACTCTTACTCACACTCTCACTCACTCTCACAGTCACTCACTCACTCTCACTCACTCAATCTCACTCACTCACTCACTCTCACTCTCACACTCACTCACCCCCTCACTCACTCGCTCTCCCTCTCACTCTCACCCTCACTAACTCAATATCACTCTCACACTCACTCACTCAATCATTCACCCCCTCACTCACTCACTCTCACTGTCACTCTCACATTCACTCAATCTCACTTTCACACTCACTCACTCACTCATTCATTCACTCACTCATTAACTCAATCACCCTCTCACTCACTCACTGTCACTCTCACACTCACTCAATCTCACTCTCACACTCATTCACTCATTCACCCCCTCACTCACTCACTCTCACTCTCACTCTCACTCATCACTCATTCACCCCCTCACTCACTCTTACTTTCTCTCTCCCTCTCACACTCACTCACTCACTCTCACTCTCACACTCACTCACTCTCATTCTCTTACAAGTTTTTAATGACTTGAATAGACTATTTTAGATATCACTACTATCAGAAGTTGTTTTCGACCTTCTACGATGGTTACAGGTCAGCCTTCGCCAGCCTTTGACTGTCCCATAGTTGGATAATTTTGACTTTGAACCTAGATTAGTCTTATGTTATAACCTATTTTCAGTAAGCTCTTAAGAGCCACTGTTAGGCATCTCTGTTAATTGAGTAAGGTTCAGAGGTCCACATCAGAGCATTTAGTCCCTTTCAAACTCTATTACAATAATTATAGTGATTATTAACCCTATGAGCAATGACTCTGTCTGGCATGAAACCGTCCGATTGTAAACCAACGAAGCATTTTTAGTCATTTGACCTGACAGTGCTCTGATGTTAATAACTAAGAGAGACAGGTTTAAAGGTTTAAATGCCACTCATGAACGGCAGAGGCAAGGGACGGTGGCATTGCAATATCAAGGAGGACAAATCCCTAGAGACTGACCATACATATGATGAGCGCTTAAGACCCCTCTCCACACAGGCTAGGACCAAGAAGGGCCGAGCAATGGTTGCCTAAGACTTAAGACCCCTCTCCACACAGGCTAGGACCAAGAAGGACCAGGCAATGGTTGCCTAAGACTTAAGACCCCTCTCCACACAGGCTAGCACCAAGAAGGGCCAGGCAATGGTTGCCTAAGACTTAGGACCCCTCTCCACACAGGCTAGCACCAAGAAGGGCCAGGCAATGGTTGCCTAAGACTTAAGACCCCTCTCCAACAGGCTAGGACCAAGAAGGGCTAGACAATGGTTGTCTAAGACTTAAGACCCCTCTCCACACAGGCTAGGACCAAGAAGGGCCAGGCAATGGTTGCCTAAGACTCAGCAGGTAGGCCTATAGGCTCCTCCAAGCACTCCCCATCCTCAACTCACAAGGATGGCAAAGTTGCAGCGACCAAAGGATCTAACGAGATTGATCGGAAATCGAACCCCAGTCTGGCGATCACCAGGCAAGGGAAGCAATGGCTTTTAGTAGAGTAGGAAAATTTATAATAATAATAATAATAATAATAATAATAATAATAATAATAATAATAATAATAATAATAATAATAGTCTCATCTTTAAAAGCTTCCGTGATTAATTGATAAGAAGCAAAATCGGTGATTGACGGATCTCTCTATCTATCTATCTATCTATCTATCTATCTATCTATCTATATCTATACATATATATATATATATATATATATATATATATATATATATATATATATATATATATATGTATATATATATATATAAGTATATATATATATATATATATATATATATATATATATATATATATATATATATATATATATACAGTATACATATGTATATATATGTATATACATATTAAATATATATATATATATATATATATATATATATATATATATATATATATATATATATATATATACTATATATATATATATATATATATATATATATATATATATATATATATATATATATATATATATATATATATATATATATATATATATATATAGCTATATTTTGTTACGGGTAATAAATAATATAAAATGTCCAAATGTGTTTTTCCCCCAGATACTTTTCTACATCTTTTATTAATACTGCAATATTGCTAGATTGGATACGATGCCATTATTAAAAAAAAATAAGAGTAATAAGCTTACTAATAAAACAGATAATAGTATTGTTGACATCAATTTGATGGCTTTTCCTGCTATTGTTATTGTGAGCTGACGTTGATAAGGCGTTTTCGTTATTTCTGTTGTTTCGTTAATTAATTTTCATTTTTGCTCATTTTTTATATAATTCCTTTAATCCAGACCTTCAAATTAGTATTGGCTTTAGCTATTTGATTTTTACTTTTCCATCAAATGGAAATTCAATGCTGAAATAGCTTTCGTTTTGAAAGGATCGCTTTCTCCAATTGAAATATAAACTTTCTTTATTCTGATATCATTATGAGTTTCAGAAATTCAATACCAAACTGGCTTTTGTTTTGTAAAGTTTATTTTCTCCAATTGAAAGGAAAACTAAAAGGAAAACTTTCTTTATTCCAATATCATTATGAGTTCTAGAAATTCAATACCAAACTAGCTTTCGTTTTGAAAGGTCTATTTTCTCAAACTGAAAGGAAAACTTTCTTTATTCCAATATCATTATGAGTTTCATCTTTTTCCTTACAGATATGATTACAGCTTTTGTTGTCTAGTGTAGTTTTAGTGTTCATTTCTTTGTTTATTTGACTGTTGATTTTTATATATTGTTTTCCATTTCTAACTTGTATGATATTTTGATTCCTGTTTATATTGTTTTCCATTAAAGTTATTGTTGAAATCAATGTTGTTGTTGAAATTAATGTTGTTATTGAAATTAATATTGTTGTTGATATTAATGTTGTTGTTGATATTAATGTTGTTGTTGAAATTAATGTTGTTGTTGAAATTAATGATGTTTTTTAAATTAATGTTGTTGTTGATATTAATGTTGTTGTTGAAATTAATGTTGTTATTTTGATATCAATGTTGTTGTTGAAATTAATGTTGTCTATTCATTGAAGGCAGAAAAATCAAGGAATTCTAATTCCTGCTTCAATACTCTATTGGCTTTTACCTGAATCCAACTTTTAGAATAATGAAAAAAGTCAATCCTTTATCAGCAGTGATTTGATTTTAGATCTTCTTCGTGTATTTCAGATCTTATTCGTTTAAATCTTCGTGTATTTCAGATCACATGCATTTAAACCTTCGTGTATTTCAAATCTCATCCATTTAAATATTTAGGTATTTCAGATTTCATCCATTTAGATATTTAGGTATTTCAGATCTCATCAATCAAATCTCCATTCATTTCCTTTACAATCCATTTAAATCTTCGTGTATTTCAGATCTCATCCATTTAAATCTTCGTGTATTTCAGATCTCATCCATTTAAATATTTAGGTATTTAAGATCTCATCCATTTAAATATTCGTGTATTTCAGACCTCATCCATTTAAATATTAGTGTATTTCAGATCTCATCCATTTAAATATTCGTGTATTTCAGATCATATCCATTTAAATCTTCGTACAGTTCAGAAGTTATTCATTTAAATCTTTGTGTTTTTCAGATCCTATCAATTTAAATCTTCGTGTATTTCAGATCGCATCTACTAAAATCTTCATGTATTTCAGATCTCGTCACTTTTAATCTCCGTTTATTTTAAATCTCCATTTAAATTTTCATATATAATATTTGGGACCTCCAATTAAATCTTCATTTATAATATTTCTTATATTTCAGCTCTCATCCTTTTAAATCTTTGTGTATTTCAGATCTCATCCAATTGAATCTTTGTGTATTTCAGATCTCATCCAATTGAATCTTTGTGTATTTCAGATCTCATCCATTTAAATCTTTATGCATTTCAGATCTCATCCATTTAAATCTTTGTGTATTTCAGATAATATCCATTTAAATCGTCGTGTATTTCAGTTTGATCCATTTAAATCTTCGTGCATTTCAGGAAATATTCATTTAAATCGTCGTGTACTTCAGTTTGATCCATTTAAATCTTCGTGTATTTCAGATAATATCCATTTAAATCTTCGCGTATTTCAGTTTGATCCATTTAAATCATCGTGTATTTCAGATAATATCCATTTAAATATTTGCATATTTCAAATGAAATCCATTTAAATCACCGTGTATTTCAGATAATATCCATTTAAATCTTCGTGCATTTCAGTTTGATCCATTCAAATCTTCGTGTATTTCAGATAATATCCATTCAAATCGTCGTGTATTTCAATTTGATCCATTTAAATCTTCGTGTATTTCAGATATTATCCATTTAAATCGTCGTGTATTTCAGTTTGATCCATTTAAATCTTCGTGTATTTCAGATAATATCCATTTAAATCTTCGCGTATTTCAGATGAAATCCATTTAAATCATCGTGTATTTCAGATAATATCCATTTAAATCGTCGTGCATTTCAGTTTGATCCATCTAAATCTTCGTGTATTTCAGATAATATCCATTCTAATCGTCGTGTATTTCAGTTTGATCCATTTAAATCTTCGCGTATTTCAGATAATATCCATTTAAATCTCCGATATTTCAAACCTTCTCCATATAACTCTTCACATATTTCAATTCTAATCCGTTTAAATCTTCATGCATAATATTTCAGATCTCACCCATTTAAAACTTCGTGTATTACAGACCTCCACTGAAATCTTCGTGTACTTCAGATCTTATCCATAAAAATCTTCGCGCATCTCAGATCTTCTCCATGTAAATCTATGTATAAATAAGATCTTATCCATTTAAATCTTCGTGTACTTCAGATCTTATGCATTTAAATCTTCGTGCATATCAGATCTTCTCCATGTAAATCTTTGTATATTTCAGACCTTCTCCATTAAAATCTTTGTATATGTCAGACCTTCTCCATTTAAATCTTCGTATATTTCAGACCTTCTCCATTTAAATCTTCATATATTTCAGACCTTCTCCATTTAAATCTTCATATATTTCAGACCTTCTCCATTTAAATCTTCATATATTTTAGACCTTCTCCATTTAAATCTTCTTATGTTTTAATTCCAATCCAATCAAATATTCATATATTTCAGATCTTCATTTAAATTATCGTGTATTTCAGATCTCCGTTGACATCATCATGTATTTCCGTTTAACCCCTTTAAATCATCGCGTCCCAAACGAAACAAACCCTTCTAAAAGAAGCCTATTATCTCTCCTTCCCAAAACAGTACTTCATATTTTCAATGAAATCTCCGCTTATCTCAGATCTCCATTTAAATCTTCATGTATAATATTTCAGATCTCACCTATTTGAATCTTCGTGTATTACAGATCACCATTGAAATCTTTGTGTATTTCAGATACCATCCATTTAAATCGTCATGTATTTTAGTTAAATCCATTTAAAACATCGTGTATTTCAGATCTCCATTTAAATCATCATGTATTTCAGATTGATCCCTTTAAATCATCGCGTCCTAAAGGAAACAAACCCTTCTAAAACCAGCCTATTATCTCTCCTTCCCAAAACAGTACTTCAGATTTTCATTTAAATCTCCGCTTATCTCAGATCTCCATTCAAATCATCATGTATTTCAGACTGATCCCTTTAAATCATCGCATCCCAAACGAAACAAACCCATCTAAAAGCAGCCTATTATCTCTTCTTCTAAAAACAGCAATTCAGATCTTCATTTAAATCTCCACGTATTTCAGATCTCCATTTAAATCTTCATGTATAATATTTCAGATCTCACACATTTAAATCTTCGTGTATTACAGATCTCCACTGAAATCTTCGTGTATTTCAGATAGGAACCATTTAAATCGTCGTGTGTTCCAGATTCTATTCATCTAAATATTCGTGTATTTCAGATCTTTATTTAAATCTCCGCTTATCGCAGATCTCCATTTAAATCATCATGTATTTCCATTTAATCCCTTTGAATCATCGCATCCCAAACGATACAAACCCCTCTAAAACCAGCTTATTATCTCTCCTTCCAAAAACAGTACTTCAGATTTTCATTTAAATCTCCGCTTATCTCAGATCTCCATTTAAATCTTCATGTATAATATTTCAGATCTCACCTATTTAAATCTTCGTATATTACAGATCACCACTGAAATCTTCGTGTATTTCAGATACCATCCATTTAAATCGTCATGTACATTAGTTTAATCCATTTAATCGTCCTGTGTTTCAGATTCTATTCATCTAGATATTCGAGTTTTTTAGTGTATTTCAGATCTTATCCATCTAAATCATCGTGTATTTCAGATCTCCATTTAAATCCTCGTGTATTACATATCTCCATATCTTCATGTATAATATTTCTGATCTCAGCCATTTAAATCTTCGTGTATTACATATCTCCATTGAAATCTTCGTGTATTTCATATAGCATCCATTTAAATCGCCATGTATTTTAGTTTAATCCATTTAAATCATCCTGAGTTTCAGATTCAATTCATCTAGATATTCGTGTTTTTTAGTGTATTTCAGATCTTATCCATCTAAATCATCGTGTATTTCAGATCTCCATTGACATCATCATGTATTTCCGTTTAATCCCCTTAAATCATTGCGTCCCAAACGAAACAAACCCTTCTAAAAGAAGCCTATTATCTCTCCTTCCCAAAACAGTACTTGCGGGAGAGATTCAAGATCAACGTTCCACACCGATTCCAAGTGCA
>NC_090750.1:91096915-91099415 GCF_036898095.1 Palaemon carinicauda
TGGCGAAGAATGCATAAACGTCATGCATTTCTGTGTTTTTTATTCATATTCGCTCATGAATGTATTCGTGTATAAATAACTAACGCATGAAAATGTTGCATGAAACATCACAAGGACATTCATGTTGATAACGTTAACGTATGTGATGATTTTGATGTGATGTGTATCTTTAAACAAATTTTTCTCTCGTACACTCATATATACATATACTCAAGCATATATACGTACAAATAAAAAGGTATATATATATATATATATATCTATGGATATAAACTCATACAAGCATATATGATTTTATATATATATATATATATATGTGTGTGTGTGTATATACATATATATACATAAAAGGTATATATACATAGACGTATAAATATAAACCCATATATATATATATATATATATGTTTATATATATATATATATATACATACCCATATATATATATATATATATACATATATATATATATATATATATACTGTATATATATATATATATATATGAGCGAGTGTTTGAGCTTGATGAAAAGGCGAGTGATAAGATCTGCCTAACAAATAGTCTGTAAAAAAAAAATCCCCACTTCATCTGAACTGCAATGTTGTAACGCAGATTATATATTCTCCAATTAACTTCTGAAATGACTCCGTATATCATTCTGTTATCCGAATGTCCGCATCATCTTCCGGATCCGATTAAGAAGTCGAACGTTCGTGCAAACAAGAAGGGGAGAGAGTGATAAATGCAGAAGAGGAAAGAGAGAGAGAGAGAGAGAGAGAGAGGAGAGAGAGAGAGAGAGAGATAATCCGATGCAATACGATTGATGAAAACTTGTCTCTGGGGATCACAGCTCGAATTATTCAGATCCTTCGTCGTGTCGGGCAACGGGGGAAAGGGGTTCTTGAAATCGGGTCCTGACTAAGGGTTCTTGAAATGGGTTCTTAAAAGGGACTTTTGACCAAGGGTACTTGAAAGGGTTTCTTGAAAAGAACTCTTAACCAGAGGTTATTGAAATGGGTTTTTGACTAAGGGGTTTTGAAAGGGACTTTTAACCAAGGGTACTTGATCAGGGGGTTCTTGAAACGAGCTCTTGACCAGGGGCTCTTGAAATGGGCTGCTAACCAGAAGTTTTTGAAATGGGCTGTTGACCAGGGTATTTTGTAATGGGCTCTTGATCAGGGGTTCTTGAAATGGGTTCTTGATCAGTGGTCTTGAAATGGGCCCCTGACCAGGAGTTTTTTGTAATGGGCTCTTGACCAGGGTATTTTTGAAATGGGCTCTTAATCAGGGGTTCTTGAAATGGGTTCTTGATCAGTGGTCTTGAAATGGGCTTTTGACCAGGGGATTTTGAAATGGGCTCTTGACCAGGGGATTTTGAAATGGGCTCTTAATCAGGGGTTCTTGAAATGGGTTCTTGATCAGTGGTCTTGAAATGGGCTTTTGACCAGGGGATTTTGAAATGGGCTCTTGACCAGGGGATTTTGAAATGGGCCCCTGACCAGAAATTTTTGTAATGGGGTCTTGACCAGGGGATTTTGAAATGGGCTCTTGACCAGGGGATTTTGAAATGGGCTCTTGACCAGGGGATTTGAAATGGGCCCCTGACCAGGAGTTTTTGAAATTGGCTCTTGACCAGGGGTTCTTGAAAAGGACACTTGACCAATGGTTTTTGGAAATGGGGTCTTGATCAGGGTTTCTTAAAATATGTTCCTGCCTATAGGTTCTTGAAATGGGTTTTCACCCGAGGGTTCTACGAATAACTGAGGTTCGCGAACAAACAACATAAGGGAACATAAACTGTACATGAACTGAAAATGATTAAAAAGCACAATATCTTTAACGACGCATTAGTTACAGTACCTCTGTTGATATGAAAAGATGTTTTTTAGAAGCACCGATGATCTATAAAAAGTTAATGAAAAGTCTATTGATATTTTTACTACGCGTCGTAGGCCCCAGATAAACATAATTCTTGATAAGGTATTATGTCTTCTTTTCTCTTAAGTATTCAAGAAATTACAGAAAAAAATAAGAGGAATTGTTTTGTTTTACAGATAAGGGAATAAGGTTATTGGTAAAAATATTACACGCTGCCACTTATTAATGAAAGTAAGTGAAACTTTGGAATTATTCATAGTGTTGTGATTATGGAAGGTATGGTAGATAGAATATAGCATAAATGTGATGAATATGTCGCGAATGAATAGTTCCTGCAAAGAAAATTAAAGCAGGTCGCAGGATGCGATAAATATCTATTTTAGAGTCGGCATTACGTGGAATGTAGACATGTAGCTATTTGCAATTGGATACATTAGTGGTCGAAGTTAAATCTAATACGAAATATGTCCCTTTGTGAGTGGGGATACCTTAGCGTGGTGAAAGGGTTTGTGTATCGCCATGATCAGGAAAGCTGTACTAGTCAGGGCTAAGCTACCCATGCTAGGTTGGTTTGCTGTGAGCTATCAGATGAAAGTATCTCCACTACACCAATCCGCAATGGG
>NC_090750.1:91104415-91106915 GCF_036898095.1 Palaemon carinicauda
AGAGAGAGAGAGAGAGAGAGAGAGAGAGAGAGAGAGAGAGAGAGAGTAGTTCGTCAATATATCGTCTTCTCTTCCTTCTCCTGCTTCATTTACAATCTCTTCGTGCTAAGGAAAAAAATCGTGAGAAAGAGAGAGAGAGAGAGAGAGAGAGAGAGAGAGAGAGAGAGAGAGAATAAAATTCGTTTGATTTCATCATCATCATTATCATAATCAGCCGTTACTAGGCCACTACAGACCAGGGCCTCAGACATGTCTTCCACTTGCGTCTGTTTATGGCCTCTCTATGCCAATCCCCACCAGCAAACTTTCTTAGTACGTGAATCCATCGTCTTCTCTTCCTTCCCCTGCTTCTTCTACAATCTCCTCGTGCGAAGGGAAAAAAATTTTCGTGAGAGAATAGGTGCAGTGTTTTATAAACAAAAAAAATGGCAAACCTGTAATTACTAGTTAAACCTTTCGTGCTTCTCTAAGAAGCGAGAAGAGCCCCAACTCAAAACATGTCAGAGAACATAAACGAAAAGAAAAAGAAGAAGAAATAACAAAAGGAAAAGACGAAGGAGGAGAAATAGGAAAACACATCCACCATCTGACCGTGGGAAGAATAGCATCTTTTCTCTTTCTTAGGATGGAGTTATTGAGGATGGCGAGGGGAGAGAGGGGTGGGGGGTTGGAGGCTGATTTGAGTCCAGGAGGGGGGGGGGGTTTAGATAAAACTCTGGCATGAATTTTGATTAATCTGATAATCAGGGGGCATAAATTAGGCGCCACGGGGCTAATTTTAAACGTCTAATTGGACTGTTTGATCTCTCTGTTTAATCTTAAGGCTTGTTTTTCTTATTAAATCATTAATCATCTTAATTGCCTTCGCTGGTGGAACTCTCTGTCTCTGAGAAATGCGATATGTAATTACAGAAGTGTTCGTTTTTCTTCTAAAGATGCAGCTGTGATTACGTCGTATGCAGCTCCTGTTACATATTTGTAGCTGTAATTGTATCGTCTGCAGCTCCTGTTACAGAATTTGTAGCTGTAATTGTATCAGATGCAGATTTGTTACATCATTTAAAGCTGTAATTGTATCGTATGCAGCTCCTGTTACAGAATTTGTAGCTGTATTTGTATCGTATGCAGCTCTTGTTACAGAATTTATAGCTGTAATTGTATCAGATGCAGTTTTATTACATCATTTAAAGCGGCAATTGTATCGTCTGCAGGTCTTGTTACATCATATGTAGCTGTAATTGTATCGTATGCAGCTTCTGTCACATAATTTGTAAATGTAATTGTATAGTCTGCAGTTCTTGTTACATCATTTGTAGCTGTAATTGTATCGTATTGCACCAAGCGAAACTGTAATTTCGCCTTATGTGCCAGTGATTGCACCCAATGAAATTATGATTTCATCTTTTTGGCAGTGATTGCACCAAGTGGAACTGTGATTTCGTCTTTGGTGCCAGTGATTGCACAAAGCTGAACTGGGATTTCCACTTATGTGCCCATGATTGCACTAAGCAGAACTGTGATTTCATTTTATGATAGCACGCAAAACAACCACATTATCGCCTCTTTTTGTGATTGATTATTCTCAGTGGGACTGTGATTTAACCAAGTAGAAGTGTGATTTCACTAAGCGGAACTATGATTCCATCTTTCGCGCCCATGATGGCAAAAAGCGGAACTGTGATATCTCCAAGGGGAACCGTGATTTAGTCTTACGTGCCAGTGATTGCACAAAGCAGAAACGTGATTTCACCATGCGGAACTATGATTTCGTCTTTTGTGCCTGTGATTGCATAAAGCAGAAATGGGATTTCACCAAGTGGAACTATGATTTCACCTTTTGTGCCTGTGATTGCACAAAGCAGAACTGTGATTTCACGAAGGGGAACTGTGATTTCGTCTTTTGTGCCTGTGATTGCACAACGCAGAACTGTGATTTCACCAAGTGGAACTATGATTTCGTCTTTTCTGCCATTGATTGCACAAAGCAGAAACGTGATTTCACCATGTGGAACTATGATTTCGTCTTTTGTGCCTGTGATTGCATAAAGCAGAAATGGGATTTCACCAAGTGGAACTATGATTTCACCTTTTGTGCCTGTGATTGCACAAAGCAGAACTGTGATTTCACGAAGGGGAACTGTGATTTCGTCTTTTGTGCCTGTGATTGCACAAAGCAGAACTGTGATTTCACCAAGTGTAACTATGATTTCGTCTTTTCTGCCATTGATTGCACAAAGCAGAAACGTGATTTCACCATGTGGAACTATGATTTCGTCTTTTGTGCCTGTGATTGCACAACGCAGAACTGTGATTTCACCAAGTGGAACTATGATTTCGTCTTTTGTGCCATTGATTGCACAAAGCAGAAACGTGATTTCACCATGTGGAACTATGATTTCGTCTTTTGTGCCTGTGATTGCATAAAGCAGAAATGGAATTTCACCAAGTGGAACTATGATTTCACCTTTTGTGCCTGTGATTGCACAAAGCAGAACTGTGA